>NW_008676444.1:25041-35833 GCF_000695815.1 Acanthisitta chloris
TGCTTCCTTATAATGTAAGAACATTTCTTTGGTGTCACTTTTTTCCTCTCCACATCTTTCTTGTACTCTTTTTTCTTTCTTTTTACCTCATATTCATCTGAATTCTTTGGACATTAACTGCATGGCTTTCTATGGCCCAAACAGATTACAAAAAACTGATGGGCTATGTGTCTTTGCCTTCATGTTTTAAAACATGCAGTCTTAAGGATTGTTTAAATATGACAGTTATTTAGATTTTCCCGAGGAGCTTAAAATTAGTTTTCTGTACTGCTGAACTTCCAATTTAATATTGTATATGTCTGCATATTGTTCCTTTCTTTTCATCACAGATAAACTGATTTCTGTTGTAAAAACTCATCTGGCATTCATCTGAGCTGAGTGAGGTTAATTTGTGCATATATAATTTTCAGCACTTTGAAAATCTGTTGCCTGTAGTGGCTGATAATGGCATTATCTTCACAATTATTTTCCAATAATTGTGACAATGTCATGGGGTTTTATTACACTCACACTTCTTAGTCCTTTCATTCAATCATTTTAGAACAGAAGTCAGGAATTTCCAGGATTTAAATCTACATCTAGAAATGTTAAAAAACCAAACAAACAAATAAACCAACCAACCAAAACAAACAAACAAACAAAAAAACCCAAACAAAATGAAACAAATAAAGCAAAAATATCCCCGAACCCCAATCTCATCAGCCACATTGTGGATTACAATTACCAGTATTGTAAATAAAGAACTGAACTGGATAAAGAGAAGGAGGAAACGTTGAACTAGGTTTTATATTGCTTACACAGACTATGGTACTGTAACAAGTAGATTAAATATGCTCCTACTTCTATTTGTGTCAAAGACAAAACATTCTTTGAACTGCAGTTATACAGGATCAGGACCAGAGAAACATAGACAGACAGGACTGTGACAAACTATGGAGCCAAATGATAAATTGTATTTACTCTGCACTTGTGACCATCTCCTCTGCACTCTGCCCACTGAGCCATCTCCCTTAGGGCTCTTTTTGACATTACAAGCCAAGAGCTACTTCAAATACATTCCAATTTTCTTTTCTAAAGAAACATGCCCTGTCCTTTCTCCCCCTCAAATTATCCTAACCCAAAACTTAGGCCAAAAAACTCTCAGGTTTTCATTAAAGACAGATTTAATGATCAATATTTTGTCACTGCTGCTGGGTGACAGCTGTGGATGCATATGTGCAAAGTATGCCATTTCAGAAGTTTGATAAGAATTAGACTAATCATGATTTCAATATGTAGAGGATTTAAAACATTTAGAAATTTGACAAAATATTATTCAAAAAGGCAAATACATGCAAAAAAATGTATGACCAAGCAAAATGAACATTGTTTGTTAGCTGGCAGAGTGATAAAGCTGAAAATAATGCAATAATCAACACATTTTGCTTGTTTTTTTGTTTTGACTTAAAAAAATATGCTTCAGTTTATTTTTCTTAACTATTCATGCCACTACGTTCATAATTCTGTAAAGGTGTTTAGAGGAACTTTATGTTACCTGAAAATGGAAAATTCCAACTTTCACATCAGTATATGCACTTGTATTTGGGCTAATGAACTTTTATGTTAAACAGGTAGCTGGAAATTGCAAGCCCTCTGGAAAGAGAATCAGTGAGAACCTTCTGTTCCTTTCTGATTTAATTTGCTTATCTGTTATACAGTTGAGATAAACAAGATTTTTGAAAAATATAATTTGCTTATCTGTTATAGTGTTGAGATAAACAAGATTTTTGAAAAATTTTGCAAAATCCTTTCTGAATTTCGTGAGCTATTACATCAGCTATATAAGAGTGCTAACATGGACAGGTGTTGATTTCAGAGTAACTTTGTGTGTAGACCTCCTGAATGTTTAACCAATAAACTTTCTCTTCATAAAGCAGTATGTTGCCATTAATTTCTAGCATTACTTATGACATTGTAAAGCAATGTTAATGTGAACTTTTAATACCATTTCATACAGGATAAAACCTGTATGCTACAAACCTGATTTGTTTCATAGTGTAATGTATTAGCTGGTTTTAGCTACTTAAGCAGCTTTTTAGCTAAACCTGAACTTTATCTCTGCTGTTGGGATGAACTGAAAGGCTGGAACATGCAACACACAGAAATAGATATCTCAGCAAAGATATACAACACTGTATGTAATAAGCTGCATTCTTTCATAAAATTTCATGAATACAGTATGCTTTATAAAGGTGTGTATACCTAGATTTCATAGCAGTATTTGATTCTCACTGGTGCCACTGCAGCGAGTTTATTTCTGTACATCATATTTGTATGCAATTGTGTGCTTTGAATATGTCTGTTTTGAAATCTGTGGTGTTTGCTCCTTTTTTTTTCCCCATCCAAATAAACTGGTCATTAAAAGGTCTGGTCCTTATAACAGAAGGCTAATGACTCCACAGAAATGGTAATTCCTAACAATAGCTAATCCAAGATGACCTGAAAATCAAATTTTAATCCTCTGATTTCAGACCCCATCAGTTTAAAACTCCATCCATGACTTTGATCTTCAGATTCCTCCTCAAATTCCTTTCAGACATTCTCAGTTTTCACAATAAAGTTCAAGAGAAGCTCATTCTGTGCAGTGTTAAAGAGAATTTCAATGTCTCAAATTCTTAACTAGACTGTAAAGGATAAACTACTGCACAGTATTTTCTGGAATTAAGGTCTCCTGTATAGGAAAAGCAAGGGGAAAAAAATATCCTTCATCTAACTCTGTAATAGCTGTCTTATGTTTTATTATATTTAAAGTAGTGTTTATACAATAAAAGTTAGGTGGTCAGGTCTGATGAACCAGGTTTGCTCTTTTCCAAGTTCCATCAAATGAGAATACAGAAATGGTCATGTGTGGTTTGTGATATAGTAGCATTTTACTGTTTTGGAAAGTGATGTCATTAAATCACTTTACATAAGAAAATAAACTACCAGATGAAATAGTAATGTAGTAAAAGGATGCATTCCCACTTCTGCAGTTCACCTGGCTAAAGAACTAGACTTTTCTTTCTTGACATTATGTTGATACAAGAGTACTTGACCACAGTCATCAGTTAACACAGTGTTGTTAAGGACCTAGTGAATTGTTGCTTCTAATACACAGCTGTGTGTTTTATCAGCTAAGATGTGGAGGACTGAGCTGATGGAAAAGCAGATATTTCAAGTAGCAGGTTCATTCCCCAAGGCATTATAAGCATGAGGCTCAGATCTAGAAACAAAGGAGAATTAAATGTGATAAATGTGCTTTGTAACTGAGAATAGTACTAAATAGTTATGCAGGAGAGACATGCATGTCTGGAAACTCAAGAATTCTCCAACACAGATACACAAAACATAAAACAGTAAACAGACATTATATATAAATTGTATATGGATTTAAAAGCACTAAACCAGTTTGTTGATGTGCTTAATAACCCATATTTCATTTCCTCATGGGTCCTTTTCACAATGATTAGGAATCCTCTAATGGTAATGTATTAATCGTATGCAGAGTTTGTACATGTAGTGAAGGCTTTATTCATTTTTTGTAGAGAACTACAGCATCTTCTATATCTGTCTGAGCACTTATTCCTAGAAACTCAGAACTGTTCATTAAATGTACTGAATGCCTTCTGTATTGTTGTACAAAGGACTATTTCTGCAGCAAACCAAGAGTTCTACTCCTAGAAGGAAAAACAAAGCCTAATCCAAGAAACTATTTCACATACTATCTTTAGCATTCTTTTATCATTTCTGTGTCTTCCTCACAATGCTACTTCATCTCTCTTTTCTTCATAGTATCCTTTCTCCAAAGAACAGTCTTTGCTGACCTGGTGGAGACAATTACAGTACAGAGAAAGCAGAACT
The DNA here is from genome assembly GCF_000695815.1 of Acanthisitta chloris. Taxonomy (NCBI): domain Eukaryota; kingdom Metazoa; phylum Chordata; class Aves; order Passeriformes; family Acanthisittidae; genus Acanthisitta; species Acanthisitta chloris. The sequence goes on from NW_008676444.1 coordinate 28,921, forward strand.
TGTAAGGAATTAGTACAATCTGTTTTATTGCTAAATATGTAGGATCAACCTTCTCACTAACTTTCTACCAAGAAATAAATGTTTGAAAGACAGACTGCTCCATAAAATCCTGTAACTAAGCTTACAATCTCTGGCACCAACCATAAATTCAAAGTGTGAAATGGGATTAGTTCATTCCCAGTGAATTAGTGTTTGTGTTAATAGAGTTCTAAATATATAATCGTATAAATGCCAGTAAGAAAAATCTTAAACAGGGTTTTGCTCTGCAGTTATTTCCAATGTAGACCCAGGAAAACAGCCAGGTCCATTCACCTTTGGGAGTAGTGCTTCAGATTTGTTCATAGTTGGACTTTCTCTCTAATATTCCATGCAGAAAAACAGTCAGGTCATGGTTTTTATCAAGCTTTGTCTGATTTCTAAAGTATTATGACTTCCTTCATATTTTTCTGTCTTGCTCTTAGATTTTTGCATAGTATAGTGCAGATGCCAAACAGAGGGTCTTCAAGGGGTGTTTGATTTGGACCACAGCCAGCTTCTCAAACTTGGTAAGACTACATCTTATCTAGAGAATGATACAGTTCTCTACAGGTAGAGAAAACAAGCTTCAACATTCCTGGTTTCTTGAACTTGAGCCAGGTGTGTCTGTGAATATCTTGCTCAGCAGAGTGGAGTTTTATTTAAACAATGCACTTGAGAAAATCACAGACCTTGACTGGAATGGGTTTTCTTGTGTTGAGGGGAGCTCAAAACCACTGTTTTCTCTTGAAAGACTATCTGAGGACATAAGTTGTCAGCCTATGTGAGGCAGTCAGATGAGCTCTTTCGAGCTGATTGAAGTGCTAATGTACATTGAACTTTGAAATGCTGTGTTCCAAAACAGTCAAGCATTTGATTTCAGCCCTGAAGTGCACCACAGCTCAGACAGAGCTAACGTTTCTTCTACTCCTTGCTCTTTTTCTGCTATATATCATTTCATTATTATATATACAAACTCATCTGTATTTTAAAATTTGAATCAACATTAGAAGGTCTTCAGAAAGGAAATTCTAAGTTACTAATTACTTGGTTAAAAGTAGTGGGGAAGGAATCAGGATTTTATATGTATGTCTCAGAGAACATGAAATAAGTGTGTAAACAGCTATCCGAAGTAATACCTGACATTTATTTCTGCTTGAACTAATGAATTATGTCTTTGTGAAGCAAATGCTTTATTGAACAATAAGTAAGAGAGGTAGGTGATTTAACTGTTAGGGCAAAATATATAACTAGGATGAGAACAAGCAAAATGACACAGACTAGAGGTCGAAAACAATTTCACATGTTTTCTAGGTAAATTTTATGAAAATTTTGTATACGCATGATTCAGTTCTGCTTGTATTTTGCAGTCATTTTCTATGTGAATATATAAATGCCTATAGTGATGTCAGGGAAAAAATTCTAATGAGAAAAACATAAAAGTAGTACTAGTTATCAAATGCAGTTTTTCATTTTATAATTATCTTGCAATAAGGTTATAATCATTACACATTCTATTTTTTTGGAGAAATTAAGAGAAAAAAATTGCTTTCCAGTCATGGAAAGACTAGCAGTCTTCACCAGTCATTCTAGCAGACACAATCAAACAGAAATTCAGAAGCAATCTCAACAAAGTAATTACCTTTTTGCAAGTGAAATTCTGGGTCTCAGTCTCTCCTAGCAAGCACTTTATTTTGATTAGCATTTAATTTATCACACATTTCTCAATGGAATAATCTTTAATTATTCTGAGTTTTTCTATTAATCAAAACAATCAGTGTCAGCATTCTTTTTTTTTTATACATTTTCTGATTCAGTCTGCTACAGATACCTCTTTCTACAACTTGCATTCAACAAGTGATAGCTGGATAAAATGGCCCAAAGAATATGGAGTTTATTAAAGCTGTAATTTCCTTTCTTGTGCATAGTAGCATGATGGAGAGTCCTTATACTATGTAATGTATTAAAAAAAACTCAAAAAAGGTAGGAATTAATTATATCTGAAACCTCATGAATAGGGAGATCTTCTGAGATTTCCCAACCAGTTTTGATCTCAGGAATTTTCAAATGTCTCAGTTTCTCTTTAGTCTCAGCCTCTGAGTTTTTACCTATTTTTCTAGCATTAGTCAAACCCTATATTCTACATTTCATTAGAAAATGAGACTATGAGAAAGATGTCAATTAATACATCAAGGTAAATAATTTCTTACCTGGTTCATATATCTTTTGATAATGTTTCAGATTGATACCTCGAAATTATTATTTCTCATCAAAAGTTCAGAGAGGATCATTCATTTTGACAAGTTTAGGACTATCTGTAGTGACATGTCAGACTGAGATTTTTCACAAGCATGATTATATACATGGAACTCCAAAGATATATCAGATGTCAAGAAGCTGCAAAACTACTGGTGAGTGTAAAAATGGAAACGGAGAATAGAATCATACGAACATACAATCATTGAATCATAAAATCATATAAATATATGTAAAAATTAACAGTTCACTGTACACTAGCACAACCATGATCAATTATTATAATATTAGATGACTTTCAGTGGCTTCACTTACTTTAAAGACCTGTATTAATTGTGCAACTATTGCAGATTTGCTTTCAAAAGATCTTTGAAAGGATACGATATTCCCTTTAGAGATAAGGAAGAAAAACAAGGATAAATTGACATCAAAAATCTACTATATATCCCAAGGGAAATCCATTACATTGTAAGCAAATCAATTCAATTTGTTTTCCTTTCCACTAATGTATTTTTAATGGAGGTGTACTGCATTGTTGCAGGTAATAAGCGTTGGACAGCATTTGATGCTACATTTAGCTATGAAAGAAGTCAGATCCTTCAATTGAAACCAGAGAGCCAGTAGGCTGAATGGCAGAGTGCACAGACACAAAGTATATTAGTAAAAAAGAAACATAAATGCATTTCCATATGTTTTTTCATTTACTTAAATCAGATCACAGTCGCCTCCAGTGAGTTTACAAGGTTTGAAAATGGTTGAGATAGAACATCATGCTGAAGTATTGCCCTAATAAACTAAAAAACTATAGATGTGAAGGGATAAAGAACACAAAGTGTGAGATAGCTGTGGAGGAAGGGAAACCATTCTTCCTCAGGCAATGCATAATAAGGCAAATAAAACCTGAAGAGGACACAGAAATTAAAGGAAAGAGGAAAGAAAATATCAGGACACTGATAAAAATCCACACAGTATATGGAGAATATCACAGATCACAAAAAGTAAAATTTTATCTTAAATTGCTTTTACACTATACAGTTGCTTTTCATACTAAAACCATGAAGGGACCAAAACCTTCCCTGGCATAAATCAGTGATTGTTGGTTTTCATGGAGGTATCTCCAATCAGCACTAGCAGAGATTTTGACTCCAAGGTTTTGGAAGACAGTTAAGGATTTTAAAATAAATAGAAATGCAGACAATTTGGATTTTTCACTGCAGCTATCATTTGGCAAAAGTGATATCTATGTTTTGTCCATGATTTTGGTAACTTCTGTCTGAGATGTAAGTGCACTGAAGATACACCTTGATTTTTCTCTCTCACTTTAATTTATACTATGTTAGCTATCTGAGCCATATGTAAATGGGCAGCACCTTCTAGCTCCCCAAAACTGGTGGTGGTGCTGCACACTGAAAGGGTAATTCTAACTGTATCTGCTCTGTAACTTCACTTATATCAAACCAGAACAACATTAACACAAACAGCATTATTTCACTAGTGCACCAAAGACAGACACAGAACACAGAGGTAATGAAAAGCAACTATCAAGAGTGAAGGATCAACCCATAATGCAGGTTTCCTGATGGTTTTTTTCAGTTTCAAATTTTGTTCAGTTTTCAGTTTTTTTCAAGCAGTGGTGCTTCCTGTCCTTCTTGGGAAAGCTGTTCTTCAATCTATAGACATATATATCTATGTTTTGTTCTAATTATTTCTGGTAGCTCATTTCTTTATACTGCCTGGATTCATCAAGCAAGGAAAGACATTACTGTATTTCTTTGTTTGTTTTACTATTAAAACAAGCTTTAAAAGCACAATAAGATCAACAAAGAGAATACAAGAGGGCATGTAAGTAATAACATATGAGTATTCAAGTTTAACTAGATAATAGAATCAAGAATCATAGAATCAACCAGGTTGGAAGAGACCTCAAAAATCATTGAGTCCAACACTACCATTGTTACTAGACCATGGCACTAAGTGTCACATCCAGTCTCCTCTTGAAAACCTCCAGGGACGGTGAATCCACCACTTCTCTGGGCAGCCCATTCCAATGCCTGATCACTTTTTCCATAAAAAATCCTCTTTCTAATATCCAACCTGGCAGAGCTAGAGTCTATACCCTCTTGTCCTCCTGCTGGTTGCCTGGGAGAAGAGACCAACCCCCACCTGACTACAACCTCCTTTCAGGGAGTTGTAGAGGGTGATCAGGTCTCCTCTGAGCCTCCCCTTCTCTCAGCCTCTCCTCATAGCACTTGTGCTCGAGTCCCTTCACCAGCCTCATTGCTCTTCTCTGGACCCACTCCAGCACCACAATATCCTTCCTGAACTGAGGTGCCCAGAACTGTATGCAGTATTCAAGGTGTGGCCTCACCAGCACTGAGTGCAGGAGCAGAATCACCTCCCTGGTCCTGTTGACCACACTGTTCCTGATTCAGGCCCGGATGCCATTGGCCTTCTTGGCCACCTGAGCACACTGCTGGCTCATGTTCAGCTTTCTATCTATCCAAACTCTGAAAGATAGGAGAATTCTTTATGGACTCTTCCCATGATGCTAGCTTTGGTCTCTTTCCTTACTCTTCATAACATACTCAAGCTGTACTGTTTTATCACCTCTCATCTTGTCGACATAATTCAATAAGATTCAACTGATTAACTTACACATATCATTTGAGTTCAACTGTTGGACACATTTCATGTTCTTACTTTGTTCCCCAAAAGGGTTGTTTGGTTTGGGGGTTTTATTTTTTTGTTTCAGGTTTTGGGGATTTTGGAGTTCAAAGAGAGAATTGGAGTAATTTATTAAGTCAGCTTATGTCTTGATGCTGAAACTAAGTTTCTAACTCTGCAAAATCCAAATGGTTGGTCCTGGTTCATTGCTACCTTTTGTTTAAATACTGTATTTTAAAAATATTCTAGTTTATTTGTTCACTTCTTCCCTATCATGAAGAAAATCAGTGGGCATCACACTGAAATATTATCCTGAAGCAGTTTGACATGAAATATTCCTGTGGTGTGCAATCAGATGCTTCTATAAATAGGTAGAACTACAATATCAAGAAATGACACCATACCAATTAAAATTCAGGACATGCTAAATCTATTCCCCCCTCTGAAGTTTAGTTGGTTCAGAGTGTTTCTACAGCAGACGCAGTACTAGATGATTAATACATCAACCTCACAGTATGAGAGTTGGTTTAGTTATGAAATACATGAAAATTATACAAATGTTTCTGCATTAACCTCTTCATTTAACATTTCTCCATATGGCAGATGAGCCACAAAATCTGGTGCAAAGATTCTGAATTATTGATGTATTCCATTCCACAAATGGAATTTGTAGCAGGTGTGCTTGAAAGTCGAGGAAGCATGAAGAAAGCAAGTTTAATCTATTCTCTGCATACCATATAACTGCAGAGAAGTATATAACCAGAGAATATTCAACTAATATAGCATCTGATGATTTTAGAAAACATTAAATGATCTCTTCTATACTAGGAAAATAAATTTGAAGAGTCTAAAGTTCTCTTATTTCTTAAATACTGTGCTCAAAATTATGCTGAGATAGGCCAGATTGGATGGGACTCTGAGCAACTTGGTCTAGTGAAAGGTGTCCCTGCCCATGGAATGGGAATTGGGACTAGATGCTCTTTAAGGTCCTTTCCAACCTAAACCATTCTATGATTCTATGGTTCTACGGTTGTGATAACTTTGCCTTCATAGAAAGAAATATGAATCTTCAAATTATTAAAACCACAAAAGAATTGAAACTATAATAAAGCTAATTTACACCTCTCATATTATTGACATCACACAGCAAGATCAATCTTTAAGGCTTTTAGGTGAGATATTCAAGGTGCTCAAGTAAGGTTCTTGCTGTGATTTATCCTCATAAGCAAACTTTTTCTGATTATTCATGCAGCCTTCAAAAGCTAGCCAAGCTTAGAGCTCCCAGCTGATATTTTAAGCATGCAGCACCTATCATTCTAGCACCCAAAGATAGGCTTGAGTGAGAAAGCAAGTCAGCATTTGTAGCTTCATTATCACTCCAGAAGCTTGCCATCTTCAAATCTAGTTTCACACAAAGAAAAACAGTTATATGCTTTAACCTCACATATGAATTGTGATTGCCAAAGTGTGCTTTTAGAATGAAATATAAGATTCAACATGGGTAGAAGCTTCATGCTGAAGCAATTCTTTGTCATATATTGTAGCTGGAGTCAGCTTTGCGTGAGAAGGCAAGCTGATTGTGTGGCAGTCAGTCCTGAAAAAATAGCAGACATCTGTGCCTGTCACTCTGTATATAAAAGTCAAAAACCAGCACAACTGAGTTGTGAAAACAGGGGACCAAGTTATGAGAAACTTTGTTTTCATTACTTCCAACCTCCTGCTACCCACTAGTGTCCTAGCTGACCTCTGATAGCTGCACTGATGTAGCTTTCACAGCCTCCCTCAGGAGTTTAGCCATTTGGCCCATACAGTTCAAAATCTTTTCTTAATGTCTAGCCTAAACATTTCCTTCCTTAGCCTCAGGTCACTGATCCTTGTCCTACATCTTCTGAGACTGTGAATAATTTCCTGCATTCAATTTTCACTGCTGTATTGAAGACATGAGACAGAGAACAAAAATAGGCAGAAAAAGAGAGGG
>NW_008676444.1:35845-42942 GCF_000695815.1 Acanthisitta chloris
TGAACCAACCCTCAGCTGTCCCACAGACTGTGCGTTACAACAGGATTATGAAGGTTTTTATACTCCTAGTTTCATCAGAATGTTATAAAAGAGACCAGCCTACTGTATAGTACTATTAAAGTAGCACTACCCTGGATTAAACAAAAATAATCAATAGATGAGGCCCATCAAGCACTGACAAGGAGCCTTTTCTATTTTTTCTCACCAACCCTCAGCTGTCCCACAGACTGTGCGTTACAACAGGATTATGAAGGTTTTTATACTCCTAGTTTCATCAGAATGTTATAAAAGAGACCAGCCTACTGTATAGTACTATTAAAGTAGCACTACCCTGGATTAAACAAAAATAATCAATAGATGAGGCCCATCAAGCACTGACAAGGAGCCTTTTCTATTTTTTCTCTTTCACTTACTGGACTGTAGCCAGCCAGCCCAATATAGTCTAAAAGACTTTTTAATGAAAAATCTTTGCAATGTAAGCTTGAACACTGCTGTTATGGCTAAAAAAAAGAAGACGATAAAGCACTCTGTCATAAATTTATGTGAGGCAATTAAAATGCATTTCCACATTGCATAAACAGATGACAAACTGGTTGTTTTAAAAATTAACACAGGGATGAATAGAACTGCAGAGTTTAAAGAATTATCCATTTACATTAGGATGCCAAGAGCTATGGAAATCTGAGTCAGATCACAGAGGTAGTGAGGCACTGGGCACATTTCATTATTCATGACACTGGACATGCAGTTGGGGAAATACTGTAAAACATAGATCAGTAGTACCTGACACTGATATCCTCCCAAAAAAAAAAAATCACAATGAATTGCAATTAATGGATGTTGGTTATTTACCCAGGGTCTTCTTTGAAAGGTTTCATCTGTTGAAAAGCTTTTTAAAGCATTTGAAGCAACAAAGAAATTAACCATACCCAAAACAACAGAGCAGCATATAAGAAAGCAGTATGTAAATATTTTAGATATACCTCCTCATTTATCAGGACAGGTCTTCATAGACAATTGGACTTCTTGTGTTCATGAGCAGTTGCCTGAGCCCATCCCACATAGCAACAGTCTATGAGAATGCAGTTGCTTTAATTTTAAAAGAAACTGATTACAAGTTTTGGTTTATTATCTTCACTGTATTCTGGGGTCATAGTACTAACATAATTTTATAGCACAAATCTTTTTTTATGGCTCATATATTTTGTGTTGCTGTGGTTTATTATGGTAGGCAGCCAGTACAGCTGTACAGGACATGACACATCACAACTTGAATTTTCATGAAGTGCAGAAGCATTTACACTTCGTGCCCAATGTTTAAGTTGACATGACAGAGATGTAATTTTCCTGCACAAAGATCCTTTATACAGGATCCAATTCTGAAATTTCAACTATTTCTTCACCCATCTTCATCAAGATCCATGGCATGTGTTTACTTCAGCCTATTCCTAAAATTGTCGAAACGTTACTAGGATATGTGCAGAGATATACTCTGTCAAAAATCCTAAAGAATCTATTTGGTTCTAGTGATTAAATAGTTGTTTAAAATTGTTCATCTATGATTCTCTAATTTCATCCATTTTAAAGGATAGTGTTCATTATGTAAAAAAAGGAATAAAATAACCAAACATCTCCCACATCAAACTTGAAGTCTGAATGAAGAGAAACTCACACAGAACAATGACAAATCATTTTGAGCCTGTGTAGTGTAGTGTATTCTGTATTAAGCCTCTGACAGGGTTAGATCTGTAACAATTAAGTGAAACAGAATAAAACCTAAACAGCAAACATATCAAAACAAACAGATATTGCCCATGATGGAAAAAAAAATTGAGGCATTTGAAGCACTGTCTTGATAAAAATGTCTTTCAAAATGTCTGTATTCTGCAGTTTAATAGACTTAATGAGCATCTGTGACACTTGACACCTTATCAGGGTATAGTTGAACTTAACAAAACAGTTTTGGATCATATATAAGAGGTTTCCCATTTTAATATGGATCCTGCCTCTATATATATGAGTGGCACCCAAGAGAAAAGCATCTTTATTTCTTACTAAGATGAATATGGTAAATTAACCATATTGAAATTGCTTTTTCATGGGTTCTCAGTTAAGCTGTGAGTAGGATAGACTCTGTAGTACACAAATTAGGCCTATATTTTAAAGACTTTGTCTTTCCTCTAGATATTGAGAATTAGCTTTATTTTGTTTGGTTTGTTGTTGCTTTTTATGTGAGAGCTTAAGTTCCAGTTTGAAGAGACAAAACATATTTTAAAAATCCACAGGTTATACTGAGTGTATGGGAACATCTGCATTGAGTTTTTCATGCACTTCTGCCTCAAACTAAGAATGGGTATAAGAGACAGCTGCATGTAGTTCACTGTTTTCTCTAGTGAGAAAAGATGGAAGTAAAATTATTCAAAAATCAATTTTGTTCTTGTGCCTGAACAGCAAAGAAGAAACCTTGCTCTGCCATGTGATGTGAAAGTCTGATCACAAGTGTAGTGCCCTCAGACAGTTCTTTCTCCTTGTGTTACACCCAGCCTGCAATAAGTGAACACAATAACATCATCAGTAGTGGAAACTGATGAAGAAGTTGACATAACATTCCTTAATCGAGTTTAAACATTGATGGACATTCAAAAGATCTGTTTTATCATGCTTAAAATAATGTATTTGCTATTAAAAGAAAAATAAATAAGGGAAAAGAGGCCTTTATAACCTGAATTTATTGCCTATAAAATCACTTCCCAGCAAGAAATCTGATTACAATAAAATAACCAGCTAAAATAAAAGTTTACATGTGATCAATTTAATGTGGTAGTAAAACCCTAATTATGGGTGAAAACACGTTCAAGTTTTGTGGCATCATCAGTAAAATCTTCATGAAAACTAACATTCCGTGATGTGTAGCACATATGAATAAGTTAAAGGATTATTTATAAAATCAGAACTTCCCAATGTCTACTTTTTTGAAGAACAGCCATGACTTTTGTAATAAAGCTTCGATCTGAGATGCAACTAGTGTAGTATCAGTCCAGATATTCATGCAAGAACATGACTACATACCCTAGATACTTGTTCCAATAGGTGTTGGACTTAAGTTGCACAATCCAATCCTCTTCTTTGGAGCCTCATTTTGTCCTATATTAGAAAGCAGACATAGATACACATAATTTTAAAAAGAAGAAACACTTGTAGAGGCAAGAGTATTTACATTTATGGAAATTACATAAATGCATATAGAGACAAACAGTATCTGAGCTGGACGATAACCTGAAATAATGTTTAAGGGGCAGAATAGCAGGCTAAAAAAATTTAATCTACTCCTCGCCCTTCATAATGAATATTAGGCCTTACTATGTTTTCTTTACATTTTCAGTGTCCTTTCCAGATTGATGCACTGAGCCATCTTGTCTTCTAGCTCTTCTTTTATTGTATTTCTGAAAGATACTTCATTTCCAGTACTTTAATTTTTGGTCCTAATTTTCTCCCAGTGTTGCCTCTCTAGTTTGTCCAAACACATTAATAACTGGGGAAGCTTTTGGTAACACTGATTTCATAATAGTATGACACAAAAATTGAAACACTTTTCATGAGAGATCCACTGGTTTTGTGAATTAAACTGTATTATATTAGATGTTTCAGGTTCCACTTGTGATTGAGAACAGGTCTCTCAGGATCTACCTGATGCCTGCCTCTTTCTGAATGGTGAGAATAGTGGTCACCACAGCAGTTCCATCCATTTTATCTTAAATGGTATCCATATATTTCTATAACACATGCATTTTCTCTACTATGCATCACTTCTTGAAAGAATAACTGCAATTTACTTTGTAGGCACAAATAAATCCATTTTATCATGTTGATCTTTATGTCTTTTACCACTACACTTCATTAGAAGATGTCTTCAGCACAACTTAGCATAAATACACAATAATTGGTCATTCCTATGTACAGAAATGTTTTACATGAGTAATGGAGCACCAAAATTAAGATCCTCCCACACTTGTCATGCCGCAGAGCTGAGAATAACTAGATTCTAATTTTAGCATTTCTATACACTTAGAGGAACAGGCACAGTGAAACTGTGCTGCTTTTGACAGCACAGTTCATTCATGGATCCACAGCCTGCCCACTCCATACCAACAGACTCATCAGAGAAGCTGTTGTTTCAGGAGAAAGAGGAGTATAAAAGGATCAAGAATGATGTTGCAGTCAGTCCAAAGAGATCAAAGACTGCTTCTGGTTCTGAGACTGGTCACTTCTCCCTCTTTGTTTCAGTTGTGCAATGTAACACCAGCATTCTGGCTCCTATTTTCCAAGTGTTATGATCTGATTAGTGAGAGGTGCCTCTGCCAAAATTTAGGTGCAAATGAGACCATATGCCAGCATCAATAATACGTTAAAAATATAATAATATGGATTTTATTTAACAATATCTGTGAGGCAGAGAGAAAGAAATAGATAAGACCAGGGGGAAAGAGAAAGTGAGACAGGGAGAGAGTAAGGGAAAAGAGAGAGGGACAGATAGTCAAGACCTGTGGATCCAGTGGTGTCCCACTGGTCCTACTTCATCCTGGGCTTCTGAATGTTGAGGGTCCCAAATCATATTTCTGGTGATGGGGGTCCCAGGTTGCTCATCTGGGGGTACTACCTTTATACAGTCCAAATTCTGGGTATTCATGGAGGCGTATTTCTAATTTACATGCAAATCAAGCATGGCCATGCCTTCATTTGCATGTTACCTCGTGATGGGGGTTTGGTGGTCATAGATTCTGCCTGTCTAAAAACCTGGGGTGATTATTGTTTGACCAGTGGCAGGTGTATACAGTTTGTCATAGTGGGAATTTTTGTCCAGATCCATTGATCAGGATGTGCTAACCAGATCTTGTCTCTGCCAGTCCCAGACTTAAAAGCTGACCTCAAACAACTAACATTTAGTGACAGAGATTTGCATTTACTGTGCATTTCAAACAGTTTGTTTTCATTCTTCATGTTGCTTCTGTAGTGCATCCATTTGACAACCACAATTGCCACATGCTTTGATAACTACTAAGTCTTAAATGAGAGTAATGTATACTAGAATCTGATCCTAAATTCCTGGAGTTTGTGCTTTTCATGCTGCAAACATAACTCTATAGACATGCAGTACTTTCAGTGTCCATGCCCATGCAAGATGGACTCAGATAGCTCTTAGTCCTTCCAGATCATTCAGGTCAGCTCAGGTCCCTTTTAAGTGCAACACATCTTTGCAGTCAGCTCAGTATACTCTACAGAGCACTTATACACACCACAGATGACTAGCTCTTGCTGGAAAAAAAATTAACTTGAAAAACAAGAAAGCAAGCTGGAAATACGACATCAATAAACCATGACCTATCTGGGACATTTTCAGCCAAATAAACATTTCATTCTCTACCATGTGATTGTGTATATCTCCATTTTTCTGCATGTTTTTAGCCAACATCCTGAATTTTTTTCTGTGATATGGTAACCACAATCCAGATATCTGATATTTCCCATATTGCCCAACACAGAATCTGCTTCTTTTCACACACACCATGGAAATGTCATTTTCTTTGTTTAGTTCCCATGTTTCCTGGTTTCCAATCCTTCTGTTTCTTAAATGTAAGTTAGACTCTTACCTAGACTCCCAGAGCTCCTCTTGAATGACTGATTTCATGGACTGGCACAGAGAGCAATAATGCAATCCAGTGGATAGAGAATCAAGAAACAACTTCAGGCTGGTCTCAGCTATGCAAGGAGACAAAGAGGAAAATATGTTGAATTCCAAAGAATTTATATCTATCATTCCTTGGGCCAGGTTTCCAAAGAGCAGGGAACTGAATACATTTCAAAGCAATTGCCTACCAGTGTGCCTGCTCACTGTTCTTCCTACTCCCCCACACATGTCAAATACAAACTGGTTTTTAGGGGTTTTGGTATTAGCTTCTAGAATGTTTTTATTATTAATTACAGTGCTATGTAGCAGCCCTGAGCAAGATCCTGGATTAGTACTTTATAAGACAAATTAATTATGAATAATAATAACAGCAAGGAGATGGGTGAAATGGTAATGTGTACCTAGGGGAGGATTGGCTTGACTTCATTTTGATGATGAAGGATTTATGGAGTGAATGGGTATAATTTTAGTGAAGTCAGCTAAAAAAAGGTTAATCTTTATTTCATTCTGAAGGTACATTGAAGGAAAAAAAAAACACATGTTCTTACTTGAAGTGAACTCCCCTGCAATGATATTCAAGGGGAGAAAAGAGCTTAATCACCAAGAAAGTATGGCTTTAAAGAATTCAGTTGTGTATGCATTATTCACAGAAACATAGTCAGTGATTTCATAAGCAACCAGACAATTAAGGAATTCAACAAAAACTCAATAGGGGCCTTTACCAGAGTCAAAGATTGGATTTCTAAATAGGTTCTGAGTCACAAGTCCCCAGCTGGTTTCTTCATGGAAAAGAAAGGGAGAGAGAGGGCAAGGAGGAGGGAGAGACTGAGAAAGGAAGGGAATAGGAAAGGAAGGGAGGAAGGGAGAATTAAATATATATATATAAAGTAAAATTTCCTTGCTGGAAATCTATATTATGAAAATGAAAATATTTCTCTTAATATGAGACTGTGATGTTCTGCAATTTTAGATGTACAGGAGACCTAACTAGAAAATTAAATATTTCATAAATTTAAAGGATTGACTAGCTTCTTGGAAACAATTTAAAAGTTAAAAAGAAAACCAAAATAAGAAATAAAAGCACTCATCTTTCACATTCACATGATATTGTCCTCTTTCTTAAGAAATAGAAATCAGAAAGAAACTCATTGTGGCAGATGTCATCCTTTCATTACTTCTTGCTCTGACCATAAAAACAATGTGTGCCTGTGATTCATGATTGTTTGAAAATTGCTAATTTGTGACTGAGCATGTTGGGATTGAGGATTAGTAACTATTGGTTTTGGACATTTCAGGTTATTGGTGATGTGTACTTTGATTTTTAAGGACTGCAGTGTAATAGTTCATTCTGCCCCCAAGATAACTCTAAAGAAATTGGAACTACTGCACATGATCTGATGTTGCTAGCACC
>NW_008676444.1:43003-85878 GCF_000695815.1 Acanthisitta chloris
CCACCAGAGGTACAAATGAGATAGAAGAATCAAAATAACTAGTATGGATAAAGGAAACAGGTGAGCAATAAAAAAAAAAAAAAAAATTAAAAATAGACAAAAGATTCATATGCCCTATAAAAGTTATTCTCGAAAATCTCTTCCCTTTCAGACCTTCTCCAGTCTAGTGGAGTCTACGTAATACTCAATACATGGTTGGGTTTGGAGATTTTTTTGTGGTTTTTTTTTTTACTTTTAAGTGCCTAATTTCAATAATCTATTACCCTGACTGACATAGCTTATTTTGATGGGCAGACCAAGGTATTCCATGTGAACTCCTGGATAAGATTGGAAAATTTTTTTTCAGTATTCTGCCCATTGTGTAATTGTGCATGACTTTATTGTTCTTTTGCCAGAATAGGTACTTTTAACTCAGGACCCCACCAAGAAAAGCTTTATTATGTTAGCTCCCTAACACCGAAGGTAGAAACAACATTAGTTTTTGCTATGGGATACAGATCAAGATTAATGGGTCACTAGCTGGATAATGTTTCTGCATTTGAGTATTGACTGTCTGTCAGATCTGTTGTTAAAGGGTATTACTCCATATCAATATAATTTTTTCCTTTAGAAAAGGAAAATTTGAAGCAGCTATCAGGGTAGCTAAAACCCCATCTCTAAATTCTCAGCTAGTGTAAACTATTATATGGAGGTCTCTTCAGCATCATATGTTTTAATGAAAAACATTTTAAGTCACTGTCATACTTCCATTTCACATCCATGTGAGCCCTTTGTTTTACAGAGAGACACCTCAACTGTCAAATTCCAGGGCCTCACAAGCCATGTATAACTGAAGGAAAGTCAGCAAACTGTACTCGGTGGTGGTGGTGAGGTGTGTTTAAGGGAGTGTACAGATAGCAGCCTGGGGAAGATGATCCTTCCTCTCTAATCACCAGTGGTGAGGCCACATCTGGAGTGACGTGTGCAGTTCTGGGATCTCCAGTATGAGATATAGATTTATTGCAGCAAGTCCAAGAAAGAGACATGAACATTATTAAGGGACTGTGGCATATTTTTTCATTCCAGACCTCCTATAATTGTAGCCAGCCTTTGAGTGGTTGTAAGTTGTCTGAGAATATCTGCATCATCATAAGATTCATAACTAACACTTCTCAGTAAACTTACTAAAGTAAATCTAATGAATATAAAGGCCCAAGTGCAATAGTTATGCTGCACCACAGGAAAAGAGCAGAATTTCTCAAGGTCATCATTCCCACGTCCATGGTAGCTGAGAGTTTTCTAAACAAGAACAAAATATAATAGATATTTGAATGATATTAATACAGGGCAAAGCCCAAAGAGTGTTCCAGTCACCATTTGTGCCTTTAACATGAGCCCCCATAACAGCTGATATAACCACTAATATAACATCTTCAGTGAGAATGGAAAAAATTTCATACAAAATTTACCCCTTGAAGTATTTCAGTCTCAAAAAGTCCTTTCTCTGCTGCCAAGTTTGAAAGACCCTTTCAGTTCCAACTAGTTACAAATCTTCTTATTTCTGCTTCTAACTTTATACCCAAGTCTCTCATATACTTTGATTTGGTCAGGTATCCATGCTGTCTTTCAAGCAATTCTGTTTGTTTCTTTCACATCTCCTCCTGAATGCATTAGTCTACATCCAATTCCTTCTCATTTTTTTTCTATCTTAGGCTGAATATGCTGAATTCTAAATCTCTCTTGCTCAGATAAATATTGCATTCCCCTAATTATCAAAATAGCTGTTTCCTACACCTGCTCCTTTATTATGTTCTTCTTTCTTGAAAATAGGTGACCAGAATTGTATATAGTATTCTGAACAAGGTCTGAATCAGTTCCTTGTAAAATGAAATTAGTATTAACCTTTAATCTTTTCCAGAATTTCACAATACTTTGTAAGTATTTAAGCATAGCAACCACTTGATAGGTCCTCAGCTTAAAAGAAAATGAAAATTGGTTTTGTTCTTAAATGTATGTTTTATCTAATCTCATTGAATTTCCATTACTTCAGAGGGAACTGTTTTGCTCAAAGAATTGTTAATGCATAACATAAATAATATTTTTCTGGTATATTCATAGGTTACTTGCCTATAAAATATGGAAATAAAACTGTTACTCTGAAAAGATGCAAAGGAAATAGTGTTTAGAAGATAATACAGTCCACTTCTTGACAAACAAATACCTACCAGACCACATCTATTATCATAGGGTGTCAGGAACTGGAAAAAAGGCCACGTGGACTGGGACACTACACAGTGAAGTCAGTAATCAGGGAGTAAGAAAGAAGTCAGTAATCTTCAAACTAGTAGCCAAATAATAAATTGTTCCATATGCCATACATCTCCTGATACGTTCCTAGATTGCCCAGGGGAATCAACAGGATGTTGTTTTGGTACTTTGTTCAGGCCTATGTTATTATAATATTCACAGAGAGAATGAAAGTAACTCTAAAGCACCAGATCACACTTGTCTAGAAACAGGATAGCCTTCTTGCTCTGGTAAGTGTTTATGAGCATAGAATGGAGCAGCTATGGGAAGACTGATGGTAAAAGATACTCTATCATGAACTGGACCCTGCACAAGATAAGTCCATGATTCAATGAGGCTGGAACAAACTGTGACATGAAGTGCCACTTCAGAGAAGTGCTCTAAATTCATCAGAGAGAAGATTTCTTCCAGAGTTTCACATATTCCAACGAATATCCTGCCTACCATGCCATAGTTCATACTAGGACAGATGTCTCCCCAATGATTTTGTGAAAGGGCAATAAACTCTCCATGAATATGTATCCAAAGTCATGCCATTCAGTCAAGAAGATAACCAAACAAACAATATATATTTTAAATTTCAAAAAGCCTGAAATATTCCCACAGCATTTTCCATTATTATAATTATTGTCATTAGGAAAGTTGTTTGGCTTTGGTTTTTTCCTGAAAAATAGCTCATTTTCTGGAATAATATTTCTTTTAATTTTCAAAAATAAATTCACTTTTTAGGTCTAACTCAGTCACCTTTTGAGACACCCTAAGGAATCCAAACCGTCAGTATGGGACTTCAAAAAGTGTCAGTGACCGAGATCTAGTCCCTTTTGGCTGGGTAGTTGCAGAAAGGAAAATCAGGTAAGCTTAGGTTGTCGGTATTAAAGGAACAAAATAAAGTTTCAGAGCTCTGCACTTTGTTAATTTTCCCAACATTTAGCTACGTTTGCTACTCATGGAGGGAGTAAAAATAAACTAGTTAAAGATTTATTTGAGACATAAACCTGGTGTAGTTCAGAATGACCTTAAAGTGACTGCAAATATTCTACGATTTTAGGTGAAATATGGTTGATTTCATTGCCTAAGGGTTCTGAAACCCTGTTAAAAGCTGGTGACATCCCAGCAATGACCTTTCTGTCTTCCAGAAATCATGAAAGACAGATATAGCTTCATCTGCAAGGAAGAGGAGTACAGAAGGGGTACAGTATAAATTCCTGAGTTAAAGTATCTGTCAACTTATTTCCCCATTGAATAAATGGCATGACACTAATAAGCCAAAAGAAGCACATGATTCATTAAAGACAGTGTGCCTTAAAGCATGGCAAGATTTGACATCAGAAAATAAACTGTTACAGGAAATTTCAGACGGGTCCAGAAGGCTTTCCTTTTGCTTCTCTCAAGTCTTCTTTTTTCTTCTCTTAGCAGATTTTTTCCTTTCCTCCCTAAAACCAGATTGTATTGGACAGTGAAGGACCTATAAATCACATACATATGCTTCTTCCCTCCCTATCTACTCTTACTCTGTACTTTGAAAGCAAAAATCCTTCTATGGTACATGGAGAGATCTGCATGGAAGATCTACATATTTCACAGAGCAAAAAGTAAAGCTAGAGAGACAACTTCTAGGTTAGTATCATGGGTGATTTTTCTAGCAAAGACTTGGCTTAGAAATCAGCTGTTTTGTAGCTCTGTTACCAATGCGACAAGACTGTAAGAAACTTTGTCTGTTCTGGTTCACACTCAAGGTGTGATTTAGGGTCTAGGTTTTTTTCTCTACTTTGGAGACTGATCCATACAAGTTGGTAAAAACTGTGCTTTTTAGCTCAGTTGCTACTTTTAACCTTGTTTCCAATGCAGGATGTACTGCTACAGTTTAAAAACTAGAAAAACAGGAGCCTGGTGGTTGGTTTCTTACTTCTTCCTTATACTCTGTTTAGTGCTTTCCAAGTGGCATGTGGCTGTGTTAGCTTGAAATTAATCACACAGTAATTCTGAAGGAACAAAACCAAATCCAGTCTTTTGACAGAAAGCACAAGCATACTCAGGTGTAGCTGCAGGTGCAATAGATGCAGACCTTAACTGTCTTTGTTCCTTTTATTTACTTTGATGGAAAACCAAGATTCACATAAGTGTTGTGCTCCTAGCTGTTCAAGATAATCATGACCATCTTTCTAATGTCATCTTCCAAAACGGTTATCAAGGTCCAGGTTAGCACATTATTTCCCTATAACAAACCAGATCTGATGTTATAAAAATCTGAATGATAGATCCAAATAATGTGTCACAATAAAAGATAATTGCACTTCACTGTCAATCTATGTAAAGCTCTGGATGCCCTCAAGCTATTTCTTATTCCCAGCTATAGTCAAGGAACAACAAGCATGCATTCATTCTAAAACCACTTTCATTCCTCTGTTATTTTCCATGAAAGTTAATAGATCTGATGTTATAAAAATCTGAATGATAGATCCAAATAATGTGTCACAATAAAAGATAATTGCACTTCACTGTCAATCTATGTAAAGCTCTGGATGCCCTCAAGCTATTTCTTATTCCCAGCTATAGTCAAGGAACAACAAGCATGCATTCATTCTAAAACCACTTTCATTCCTCTGTTATTTTCCATGAAAGTTAATGATTTGTCGTAATTGATAAATGTGTGTTGGTAACAGCCACCTGAAGAATTTATGTTTCTTCTTTTATTTGGGTAAAAAGCTCTTCACCATTGCTATCACTTACTCAAAATAAAGTATAGCTGGCATGAAATGTTTTAAAACATTTTCATTTAGTCTATGTCACCCATGCTTCTACTGTGTAAAATATTAACACTCATGAAAAAGTTCAGCTTCCAAGGCTAATTTTAGTGCAGAAAAAAAATTAACAACCAAATTTAAACTCTAATCATTTTGTCAAATGTCTAGACTGAATTTCCTCTCCTTCCTTCCTTCCTTCCTCTCCTTCTTGGGAAGGACATTACCTCATTTTACCAGCAATTTACCAAGTAACTTATTTCCTCTCCTTCCTTCCTTCCTTCCTTCCTTCCTTCCTTCCTTCCTTCCTTCTGTCTCTCCTCTCTCTTTCTCTCTCTCTCTCTCCTCTCTGTGTCCTTGTATTATTACCATCATGTTTGTTTCTGTCAATTCACACAAAATATGCACATTTCCCTAAATAAAAATCTAAAGAGGTTGTACCATTTTAAAGGGATTTCTGTGAGACAGTCCTCTGACAAATAACTCATATGCTCTAGAAATGTTAAATAAAAAAATTATTCTCTTTGGAAACTGCTTCTGAAGCAATCATCTTTTACCTGTGTACCATACTGCAGAGTGAATGTTATACTGGAGTTTTAGTCAGTTTATAAAAAATAAATGAATGCATATATATGGAATTTAAATGTATAGGGTACTGATTCATTTTTTTTACTTTATTTTATTTTGAGGTAAGAGTAGTGGGAGACCAGTATTAGACTTTCAGCTGAGTTAGAAACCTATAAAATTACAGGTGGCATTTTATTCCTTATGATTTAAACCTCTGAAAGTTAGGCTCCATAACTAGTTAAATTGTTCACCATTATTTTATATTCCATAGACTCTGTTAAGCTTCTCTGCAGGATGACCATCTATCCTCACAGTCTGTCATTGGATAGCATAAATCATCTTTTAAAGTATTTATGTTTTTTTCACTGAATATAGAGGACCCTTAGACTAACTATTAAAGTTCTAAAAATCTTCCTTTTGCTGTTTTCTTTTAAACTCTCCCTACATTATCAACTACATGTACAGTGATAATGACAAAACCCCCAGGGTTTCTAATCAAGCATTTCAACACTACCTTTTCCCTGTCTCTGCACAGAGGCAAGGACAGCACATGTTGATTCTGCCTAGCAAAGTTTGGTCCTATATCAGTGTTCTAAATACTAATTCAATATGCCTATGAAAACTGGTGTTTCTATATACACAAAATTCAAGACGGGATGTCAGGAAGGCACATGGTTCGGGTTCAAGAAGTTCTTTCTCAAAAACACACTGAATAAACACAAAGACATTTTTGTATCTCTTGCCAGTTATTCCACTGGTGTAAAATTTTGCTGCGCAATGCAGTGTCTTAACAATATGACAGTGCTAATACAGGATGGCTGGCAATCTGGCTGATTGAATGAATAACTGTAAAATAGTTTTAGGAGGTTACAGAGCTCAGTTTTCACTCCATTTTTTGACTGCATTCCTGTGATAAGAAATCCTTCTCTGTAGAAAGTTTGGTACCACCCTTAAGCACAACCTGAAATATATCAACTCAGCATAACCAGTAAGATTGACATAGATTTTCTCCAAGAATACAAATTCTAACTCTAACTGCATTACAGCTTTATTAATTTCCCAATGTTTCCAACATGGTTTTACTAGCATACTTTTGCAAGTCATTAATTGTGCATTCTGCCACTCTAGTTTTAATGACATTGTAATTTATTCCAAGACTGCCAGAGAAACGAACTGTAAAGTACAGTTTTCATTAAATGGCCTGAAAAAAGTAATAAACACACAAATAAATACATAATAATAAAGAGATTATGCACAACCATTACAAAACACTGGAAAGATCTCTTGAGACAAAAACAAAAGAAAAAGACAAAGTGGAAGTTTGAAGTCCAAAATGACATTTACGGGCAAAATAAGCCAACATAAATCTTATAAAATACTTCCGTCAAGTTATTTTTCTCTTAGTTTAAAACTTTAGAACCACCAGAAAACTGTATTTCCATTTATTTTGAACTATTTCTTCATAGTACTTCCTCTGCTTATAGAGCATCTTTAAAATCTTTCATGGATACTTCTAGATTTTATTCCTTTCTCACAACCTCTGAAATACAAAATGACAATAATAGTAATGTCAGCCTTTTCTCTGTGTTTGGAAGGTGTCATTTAATACCAACATTGAAATACAACAGGAGTCTTAGAGTATAAAAGCAAATTTTCAATGGTACATGGAAAAACCCAGAAAGAGGTGGTACATCTCAAGACCTAGTAAGAATGAATAAAACATGCTCTAAAAACCCCCAAGAAACCTTTTAGGCTACAAAGAGTTGAACTGGAGAAATACATTTACATTTAGCTGAAAAAATTATCACAGTCGCATCCACATGCCACCATTTAACAGAATGGAGAGGGTAGGAAAAAAGACCATCAAAAGTTTTGAAAACTTAAAAGAGCTTAAATGTTTAAAGGACTTTAAATGGAAGTTTACCTATGAATTTTACCTTCAATACTTTTATTTATTAATATATTTAATTTATTTGTATTCCCTTCTTTCTTCTTTCTTTTCTCCAATCGTGCCATCATTGTTTTCTTCTTTTCTTTGATATGGCAGTCATCTGGAAGCAGCTCCTCTTGGTTAAAGATGTCTCTTCACATTAACTTGCTTCTGAATAAAAACAACTGGGCAACATTATTTCAGGGAGCTAAGCAAATTCAGTGTAACCAAAAGGCCCATGCATTTCAGCAAAGTGAATGTCCCAGAGATATTGTAAGAAGGTAATTTTGTGGCTCTTGCCTTCACTAGATCCATTTAGCCCTCCACAAAAAGGACTCCAAGAGAAAAGGAAATGCAAGTACCAGCCTTGTAAATGGAAGACCTGACTTTGCCCCGTGGAAAAAAATATGGAAAGGTATAATAAGTCCATGATATCTGGTTTCCCTTGATGACAGGCAGGTCTTTTATATTTGGTCTATATACCTTTTCTCCTTTAAAAAAAAATCCCTGAATTCTGCCATTTGCATAAAGCTCTGTCATCTTGGAATCTTCCAGATGTCTGGATTCTGCCTGAATTTGGCAAGTTTAATGTGACACAGATATATGTTTCTGGCTACTCCAAGTGCTTAGAATCATAGAAATATTTAGGTTAGAAAAGACCTCTAAGCTCATCAAATCAAAATATAAAGTTAATACTGTCAAGTCCACTACTAAACCATGTCCCTAAGCACATCCTTTAAGTATCTGCATGGATGGTGACCCAGTGACATCCCAGGGCAGCCTGTTTTACTGCCTGTCAACTTTTTCAGTGAAGAAATTTTTTCCTGCTATTCAGTCTAAATCTCGCCTAGTGCATTTCCTGTCATCCTCTGTCTGGTTACTTGGGAGAAGAGATTGACCTCCATCTGACTACAACCTCCTTTCAGGTATTTGCAGAGAGTGATAAGGTATCCCCTGAGCCTCCTCTTCTCCAGATTAAACAGCCCCAGCTCTCCCAGCTGGTCCTTTTAAGACTTGTACTCCAGAGCCTTCACCAGTTCCATTGCCCTTCTCTGGACAAGCTCCCAAATTTCAGTGTCCTTGTAGTGAGGGGCCCAAAACTAAACACAGGACTCAAAGTGTGGCCTTACCAGTGCCAGGTACAGGGGGACAATCACTTCCCTTGTCCTGCTGGCCACACTGTTTCTGAGGCAAGTGAGGATGCCTTCTGGTTTGCTGGGCACAGTTGTGACCAGCATCCCTCTTCTTAGAACATTATATTTCAATAGCATGCTACCGGTGTAAGACTCCTTTAGTGACATAATTTTGACACATTTCTACATTCACTTTTATTCCCAGTTCACTGTCTGAGGTTCTTTTTGCAAATGTCTTTCCAAAGCTCTCCTGCCAATGTACAATATCATATTATATATTTACTTCTATTTCCTTTTTGCTTTTTGTGATTGCATCTGAATTGGCTTGAAACACTTGATCTTATTGCTCCTCTTTATAATTTTGTGATCCGTCATAGAAGTTTTGCTTTTGTTTGCGGAGAACCTGTTGAGCATTTGAGTCTCTTCTGTCATTTGACTTCACACATCAAAATTTCTAGATCCCTGAATTCTTTCCTGTCAACTCCATCTCATAATTCCTTTACTGTCTTCATATATCCAAATCCCTTAATTTTTTCCCATGTCTTTGTTTTTTATTATTGTGGCACTGATTCACTTTCACATTTCCCTATTTTCACCAGTTTTATCAACATCACTGCTGTTGTCACTTTTCCATTTTAGCTACCCTTTCCTTGTTTTTCTTTACACATCTTTTGATAGTCTAAAAATTCCTGCAAATCACTTCAGTAGGCACCTTCTTCTCACTGGGACACAGTTCATAATAGTTTGTAAAAAGAATGCATTATAAATAAAATACAACATTATTTAGGTTCTTTTTACTTGTTTCGAGCAGGCACCAGCTGCTGTTCTTGTGAATAGAGCTATTAGGAAGTTAGAAGTGTCAGAAGACAAAAAAGGAAGAAATTTGAATAGGAAGATATTTTTAAATCATTCTAAAAGCACAAAGCACCAAAAAAAAAATCCTAAACTGAAATTGATTTCTCACTATTGTAAATAATAGACATTCAAGTCCCTGTCTAGATTTTTTTTCATTTTGGGGATAAATTAATTGCTCAAAGGAAGTCTATATTTGATGATCTGTCTAATAATATTCTAAAGGAGTTTCTTAAGGGGGTATTTTCTTACCTCCTATCATTAATAGAGTTGCAGATGGCTTCCTCCTTTGTACTATTCAAACTCTAATACTTTTCCTCTAAATTCTATATTTAAAGGGATTACTTTTGTTTTCAGGAATATTTTCTCATTTGTGAGAAAAAAACAGGACATATCTACATTTTTTTTGTTGTTGCTCAGAACATCAATCTTTCCTTGTTTTATAGTTATTACTTGCGCTCCCAGAAAGTAAGCCATTACCAGACATTTCAGAATTAAAAGATCATTTATGTTTTAAGTCATTACCAAAATGCCTTTCAATTATCAGGTTTTGTCTTCATAAAAGGCTTGCAGGTTTGCTGAAAGTTAAGATTTCACAGAATTCATTGAAGTGCTTTTGAGAAGGACAATATCCTGAAGATATAAATCCAATTACATAGTTCCCAAGAAATTCGCATAGTTAAAATTGTTTTGATTCCTGAGGGGTTTCTTTCCTACATTTCTGAGAATGGAAGGAGAACATGATACTGTAAAACTTACAATAAAGTAGGAGGAAGGCAAATTTCAGGTACTTGTATTCTGAGAATACAATTTTGGCCATAGCCAAAATCTGTGATAGTCTCAATTCTTAATAAGGATCAACAGAATTTCTGATTGTTCCAAATTTGAAGTTACTGCTTTATCATCAATAATTTTTACTTCTTTACAACAAATCAATCAATACATAGACCTGATAATATGCTATTCAAGTGGAAATTTTTGTAGGAATTAGGGAAAACTAAACACCAGGATGGATCAAGCATAAGAGGTCAAACAAAGAGTTCTGGTATCAATAAATGTTCATCAATGTCTCCAAGATTCAAACATATATCCAGACTAATCTAATTCTCTTCAATATAGTTTTTTTTCATTCAGTTATATCTATAAGAACAGGTATTGGGATCCTATTTAAAGGTATGTGATGGAGCTGACTTTGAAAGAAAGAAGTTGCTAAAAAAACAATACCAAGCTAAACAAGCATCAAAATTCAACACTTCTTTCAAACTATAGAAAAGAGTACATCATATGGAGAATTAATAGCTATTTTTCAGGTAGTTGTAGGGAGCAATGAGGTCCCCCTGACCCACTTCTCCAGACTAAACAACCCCAATACCCTCAACTGTTTCATGTCTTCTAGACCCTTCACCAGCTTTGTTGCCTTTCTCTGGACATGAGAATACATGAAAGTTTTTACAGAAATGCAGAACAAAACCTATTGATTCAGTTGGAAGGCAAGAACTTAATACATTTTGACCAAAAATAAATATAAGATTATACTTAATTAGACCTGGGAATAATTTAGAACAAAATTCATATACCTGCAATCCAAATTTCAACATCTAGTCTAGTCTATCTTGTTTCCTATTAAATTTAATGAAGTGAATTAGGGCTTTTCAGGATTTATTCAACCCTATCTGAGATATCTTTTTCAAGATGAAGTGCATTATAACTAGAACCAATTATAGCTCATGTGGTGGCCGATTATGATTATTGTATGAGACAGTACACCCAAACATTGTCCAAATAGCTTTAGGAATGGGTCATTACCATAGTAATCTTTGTGTGAGACTATCTCCATTCTTCACAATAAATCCTGTGAAGTCTATTATAGGCACATATGGTAAGTATATGGTTTAAAATTAGACTACAGACATTTCTGAAGCTGTGTGGAGGGAATGGTATAGGCCATTAATAATTTCTGGCTTCTCTGTTAGAACATTGTTTCAAAATCTCACTTTTCTGAGAGGTAAAAGTTTCTAATCAATCGTCACTCTGAAGTGATTTTGAAGTGATGTGCAATTCACACATCTTTGTTATACATGTAGACAAAATAAGCGTGTGCTTGGACAGTATATTCTCAGGAACAATAAAAAGTCAGACAATTCTGTGTATACCAAAACCCTAGAAAGCCTTTTCATAGGTGTACTTTTTATGCTGAAGGAGATGCATACAGAACAAACTATCAACTTAATATACATATTTCTGACTGTACAGCATTTTCATATCCATCTCATACCCTTTGTTTCATTTTACAGCCAGAGACTGAGACAGCAAGCTATCACTTTTTCTGAGAGAATATTAAGCATAATAATCTGCCCATTTTGCAGTAATAGTGGAATCATACTGCAGCAAATTTCACCAACATAGGAGGCAATGCATTGGCATTATTATTTATTTTACCATATGATTGCCATAGTCAGAAAAAAAAAATAAAAATAGGTACTTCATTATCTTTCTGTAGTTCACTTGGATGGGTAGCTCACTAATCATGTATCACAAATTATTATTGGCTGTGTGATGCCTAATTTTGCAAAGTTAATTGATATAATATTATATTTGACTTTGTAGTGCTGTTCTAGTTCTTTCCTTTATCTCAAAGAATGTTCTTTTTAAATTGAGTTTTTGCAGCCCCAAAGCACCTTGCTCCTCATGAAATAATTTTGCAAATTAATAAATAATTAAGTGGTAATTGCTGTCTTTATAATGGATTTTCTTCAAAATGGACAGTTGAAACGTATTTCAAAATATGGAGTGTGAGTCTCAGAACATATTGACATTTAAATTATTCTGAAAGTTCTGCATTTTAAACTTAATGAGGATAGACCTGGTTCATTACTAGAGTAACAAATCAATTAGCTGATAACTTGATCAGTTTAGAAGGTCTTCCTTAGATAAAGGGTGTCTAAAATTTCAATCAATTGGGTGTATGTTTCGCTAGAGTTAAGGTTAGTAACTTGAGGAAAGTACAATGGGTTTCAACCCGCTATTTGCTTTGTCTTCCTAAATGCCTGGAACTGCTGGCAATAAGTACAGTTTTTCTGTGATAGATACAGTTTTGTAGATTAACATTAGAACTCTTCTGAAGAACCAGTTCTTAGCGGCAAATCTCAGTTGATATGTGGAGAATTATGTAGAAGTGGGAGTGTTTGGAGCCCAAATTTCATGCCAATCTGAAAGTTAGTTCGCACATTATTAAACGCTGTATAGATTAAAAGGTGAATTTTTAAAAAAAAAAAAAAATTGTTTTGCTGCAAGTCTATTTTTCCAAAGGCATACTTGTTTGTCACCTCCAAATGTTTCTCAACATAGTAGAAGAAAACAAAGTGGGGACCACCCAGCCAATCCCAAAGTATGAAGGCAGGTTTTGGAGACAACATATGTGCGTGTGCCAGAATCAAATCAGATAATCTCCCTGGAGTCAAGGAAAAAGAATAGAAGTCAAACATTTCCCTTCAGGGGACAAAACAATGATGTGCTCTGAGCACTGGTGAAAAGAATGAAAAGAATAAATGCTTTAACTCTAAGCCGAGTTTAGTTTTAATAGGTTTGAAACACTAAAATCTTGTAACACTACAAAAGTGAAATATGACAAAAGTTTTCTCACTGGTCATACAGACCAATGTTAAAAATATCAGTTCTCAAAGGTCGACTGAAGGTAAGCTCTTGACACTATATCATTTGTGCTTTTTTTTGCTGTGGAGTAGAAAGAATAAACAAAATCAGTCTAGAAAAAGCAAAAAGAAAAGCAGCTCTTGAGGAATCCTTATGAAGTAAGGTTAATGATCCTTGCTAGGCTTACTCAGTTTTAATTCCAGAGATCATATTGCCATATGTCGTATTTTGGAACAAAGGGACACTTCCCTGAGTTAGCTCATTTCTTTGCTCTTCGTTTATTTTGGCTAAGACTAGTCTAGTGCATCATTCTTGATAAATTAGAGGGTTGGACAATCACTTATCATATGAAGTGCTTCACCCAGATAGTGGATGGGCACTGGAACAGGCTCCCCAAGGAAGTGGTCATGGCACCAAACCTACCAGAGTTGAAGAAGAGTGTGGACAATGCTCTCGGGCACATGGTGTGATTCTTGGAGCTCTTGTGTGCAGGGTCAAGAGTTGGATTCAATGATCCTTTTGGGTCTCTTCCAATTCAGGATATTCTGTGATTATGTAAGTATATGATTCATCTAAAGCTAAATTAGCACTACAGAGAAGAACAGCTGAAAGTCCCCTGTTACAAATATCAGAGTTAATAAAACTGTTCTGCTTTATAAATGAATTGCCAGTTTCAAAAAGACTTTTAATATTGTGTGCATTTTGACAGGAACTGACTGCTGCCTTATTCCACACTCCAGTTTATGAGAGACCAGGAACAGGAATTTAAATGAAACATGACTGTGAGTATTATGATAAATATTTACCTTTAAAATGTCTGGATTGGTTGGTTTACTTTGATTTGGTGTGTTGGCTTTTTTTTATATTGAAATTGTACCTGTCTACTTGTATCACAGTTGATTTTTATTGGGTTTTTTTCCTGTTTGATATGTATTGGTCACTTGATTTACTAGTGTCATATTACTCTTAATCCATAGCAGTAAACCTGAACATGACAGCAATGAATAGCAGTCAGAGGGTAAAACTGATTCACATTTCAAGTAAATATAATTGCTACTACCAGTTAGAAAACACAGAAGAAACATGTATTTCTTGCAATTAATCAAAAATGAAATAAATTAAAATTACCTGATATTTTCAGGCCATAAATAATTTACAATCTTAAAAATGAAAAGGAAGTAATCTCTCCATGTATAATTATATGAATAGTGTTGAAAATTTTATTTTAGTCCATGACTTTTAATTGCAGCTGAAGATAGCAGACTGCACCAATACTGTTGAAAATTTTATTTTGGTCCATGACAGCTGAAGATAGCAGACTGCACCAATATTCTGTTCAATTAATACTTTGCTCCAGGTTATAGGTCAACATTTTTAAATCTGATTCCCAGGTAAAATGATTTGCTCACTGTAAAGTGAAATGCTTTTATTTCATTGCCACTGCAATTCTCCACTATGAGAGTGCTTTCTTTTCTCAGGGCTGGGAGCACAGAACTATAATAAAAATGCAGAGCAGAGGTTGTGTAGCAGCACTAGTGAAGCCAGTGTGACTAAATGTAGTGATTTTAACATAGTCTTTGTACTTAAACACTCAAACTGATTAATACAATGATCTGTGTAAGTTTTATCACTGTATACAAGGTCAACCATATACATTGCAATTAGTCAAATGACATAAAGAGTTGACTAGAGAGCATGACATGGCCATAGCTGACTGACTATGTGTGCCTGAAACAGAATTTTCTGGGCACAAAACCATATCTGCTGATATTTAAGGTGCTAAATCTGTATCTGTGGCATTGTCTGTGCTCTACTTCCTCCTTCTCACACCTCAGGTGCTATTGTGATTCCATACAGATTTCTCAGATCTAAGGCAGCTCAGCATGCTTCTCAGAAGTAGGAAGCTTCATGGAGCGTTAGTGGATTCAGTCTTCTGTATGACTTTCTTGAAGCTTTTCCAGTGAGGGCAAATTTTTCCCATAATTTTCTGGCTCTATGTGGTGGTACATCCTCTCCCTCTGCAGGCCTGCTCTATGATCTGAGGAGCTCCTGACAAGCCTTAACCAAACCACCAATAGAGTGGTGAAGAGCCCCTTTAGAAGCAGAAGGAACCATGTAAGAGGCTCCTCTCAAAGAGTGAATCTCTGCAGTGTTATATACTGCAGGTGCAGCTACCACAGCTCATAAACTGTGCAGCTGTCAACTCTGCCAAAGAAGAATCAGAGAAAGAAAAGAGAAGAAAGCTTAATAAAGCTCAATACAATGAACAGAAATTAAAATTAGAAGCATTTATTAACAACCAAGTGATAGACAAAATTCCTTTTTCATGAAAAACTCAATTTATTTTAATTGACCCTCGTTAGATGTAATTGCTCATAGAAATAGATAAATGTGTAACAGCTGCATCTTCTGACCACTTTAAGGGTTTATGGAGTCACTGCAGGTCACCTCCAGGGCAGTCTTTCAGTTTTTGTGCAACTTCATGAACTGTTCAGGGATCCATTTTCTCCAAGGTTCTAGAAATCACTATGGAGAGGAATATAGATTGTTATTCTTACCTTGTTGTGGTCCTTACAAGTTAAGTCTACACCAAAATAATATTTCCATATCTATGCCTGTTTTCTTTCTGTTGTAAACTCCTCTTCTTACTGATCCTGAGTTCACAAATTCATGCCTGCTATGTGAAAACTATGTTGCTAGCTTTCTTCTTTTATTTTCCTGAACTGGCACATTTATTTATCACTCAGTGCACTGGACCCTCATAAAAGTATACAGAATTGCAATGAGAAATAAATTCATTAACATCAGCATTCTTACCAAGTGTAACAAGCAGCTGATTAATATCTGCAGTTCTATTTGTGTTCCATAGTGTGATCAGTACAAACTCATACAGACCATAATTTAGAAAAACTTTTCTCTCATTCTTCATAATCCTGAAGTAAATTAAATTAAAAGTGAAAAATAGTAAGTATACCACTACTTCAAAAAGAAATACCAGTTTCTTTACTAGTGACCTGGTTACTTACTGAAATGACAGACACTTATGTGAACAAAAATCAACTCAAAGAATATTTTTGTACTATGAATGAGTATGCAAAAGTGCAATCAGAACCCTGCTTGTGTGCCTCTGTAGATAATAATACTTCCCATAGGGGTGGGAAAACAATCTTACAAAATACCCTTGGGGTTTGATTTTTTTGTAAATAAAACACAAATGGCCTCTCAGTATAGTTCTAACTGAAAGGCCAATTAGTTGTATTTTAGAGATGCTTTCAAGATGTTTTAATTTTTGCTAACTTTGTCAAATGCTTTTTCTGCAAAACAGCCTGATTGCAGTTCCAACTGGAAGGCTGATATAGACATTTCCTTCAAAATATATTTGACAGACATTGCAAAGCAGAAATCCTCCATATTCATACTTCTTTTTTTTGCTGATTTATCACTATATCTAACCACTGATTAATCTGAAGATTAGCAATCCACATGTGACCACAAGGATTACTGGTGAGAATTTTCATTCAAAACCACAAGGTCCTATTTAGCATCTTTATTGATGACCTGGACATGGGGATTGAGTGCACCCTCAGTATATTTGCAGACCTGGACCGACTTGATCAATGGGCTGAGGACACCTGTGTGAGGTTCAATAAGACAAAGTGCTGGGTCTTGCACTTGGGACACAACAACCCCATGCAACACCACAGGCTTGGGGAGGAGTGGCTTGAGACCTGTTCCTCAGCAGGGGACTTGAGAGTGCTGGTATACAGCTGGCTCAATGTGAGCCAACAGTATGCCCAGGTGGCCAAGAAGGCCAATGGCATTTTGGCCTGTATCAAGAACAGTATGGCCAGCAGGACTAGGGAAGTGATCATGTGCCTGTACTCGGCATTGTTGAGGCCACACCTTGAGTACTGGGTTCAGTTTGGGGCCCTTACTTTAAAAAGTACATTGAGATCCTGGAGCAAGTCCAGCAAAGGGCAGCAAGGCTTATAAAAGGTCTAGAAAACATGTTGTATGAGGAAGGGCTGAGGGAATTGGGTTTGTTTAGTATTGAGAAGAGGCAGCTCAAGGATGAATTCATCACTCTCTACAATTACCTGAAAGGGGGTTGTAGAGAGGTGGGGGATGGTGTCTTCTGTCATGTCTGCAGTGAGAGGACTAGAGGGAATGGTAATTATCTGAGATAGGAGATTCAGATTAGATGGTAGGAAAAAATGTTTTCCCTGTTAGGGTGGTCAAGCACTGGAATAGGCTTCTCAGGGAGGTGATGGAATCACCATTCCTGGAAGTGTTTAAGAAGAGTAGATCTGGTGCTGGAGGATATGGTTTAGGGTTTAGGGGTTACAGCAGAGTGGCAGGTTAATGGCTGGAAGGACTTGATGATCTTAGAGGTCTTCTCCAACCTTGATGATTCTATGATTTTATAATTATATGTTTATTTTTTACATTGGGATTGTGCTTTTTTTCGTCACTAAGACCATATCCAGCAGGAGAGGATCCATATTACTCTAAGTCAGGGAAAATCCCTTAGCTTTCTCCTTTTTTGAAGTTCAACATGAGGAAAAGTAAGAAAGACAAATTGGAGTATTTGTGCTTCAGATAATTATCACAGGGGGTTTGGAATGGTCTAGGAGTAATTTAAGCAGATTTCTTGAAATGTTACTCTTTCAAACACATAGTCCCTCACATTTCCAGAAATGTGGTTTTAGTTTCAAAACAGTTTGAATGTTTTCTTTACTAATCATAATCAGACAGGCAGGACACTTTCAATCCTGTGCTTCTTTTCATTCCTGATGATCTGTGCTGTCTGTGCCTGCTCACTTGAATTCTTAGCAATGTAACAATTGCTGCTAATTCAATGGTCTTACTTTATCCAGGCAAGAATCATATTTAAGTAGAGTATTAGCCTATCATTACATAATTTTCCTTTTTAAATAAAAGATGGATCTAAATTATGTGTTTAAACTTAAGTTCTTCAACCTCTAAAATGAACTAAATTCATATTTTAAGAAGTATCTGAATAGTGCTGCAAGGGGCTTTTTTTGTTGCCTGAAGCATGAGAGTTAACCAAGTAGCCAGATGGGAACTTACAGATGAAAAAAAGCATAAGATTTTTTTTAAAAAAATATTAGTGGAATGTCTGCATGCTTCCATATTGGAAGAGAAAAAAATAGTTTAGTTCCTCAAACTACCATACTTTGAAGTGCATCTTTCCAGTTCTCAGTTACGTGGTTTTGCATGACAGTCAGAAAAACTAAAGCCAGTAACAGCAAGACAAGAAAATTCTTCATTAAGTAATACATTTTTAAAATATGATTGGAATAAGATAATAACCATGTTTCTACTTTGTTTTTTTCATTTGAATTTCAGAATGATTCTGAAATCTAAAATAAACCTTTCTAGAAACCTTCTTTTCTTGTGTGGTGCTGCTTCCTGCCTGAAATTAAAGTTTCTGTGAAACAGCTAAAAGTGTAATGAATGAAAAATTGAAAATAAGTATGCATGAAAGTTTAATTGTCACCAAAACTGTATTGTTAGTACATTCTTAAGTTTATTCATAAATCACTGCAAGAAACCCAAGTTATGAACCATGAACCATGAACTATTTGTATTTATTTATAGTTATGAGTTTCACTATTACCATTTTGGTGGTGTTTACCAGAAATAATCACATATAGAAAAACATGAATCAGGTGTTAAATCTAATCATAAGGCTGTTTCCAATGAAGAAATAATTTTCAGCTGACTAACTTTTTCATTGCTGTATCAATTTAGTATAATATTCATTGTTAATAAAAATCTAGTTGTCTCAGATTCTATGCAAAATTGGGCAAAATTTATGGCTTAAATTAATCTCTCTGGTCAGTTTATTATCTCCATATCCTACTATTATCTCCATATCCTACTGCCCCAAATCCATTTCATGTGGCAAACTAAGCAAAAAGAAAAAGAATAGCAAATGAACAATCTGTTGCTCAGGTCTTTTTTTCAGCTGTGGTATAACACATAATAAAAGAGACCTTTAGATCATGATATTTGTCAAATAAAATGTCTACCATTTATTGAAACAAATTATAATTAACCATTATAGTTCAAACACTGACAAATTATAATGCACAAAAGAGCTTCAATAACAGGTATAAATCCAAATGATAGGACCAGGACTCTTAAATAAGATAAGGTACTTAAGATCATCTTCAGGGAGGATTGGTTTCTATTTTAGGAATAGAAGACTCATCACTGGGTCTGTTAATGAATACATCAAATCAATACTCCACTTCTAGCAAATAATCTTAAAGAACATGAAATTATTGATGTTATAAATTATTCACATTTTCACCTAAAACTTAAACCAGTCACAAGCCAATTAGTTCAAACTGTTAATGAGGAATAAAAATCCTTATTTCAATATTTTTAGCAATTGAACCAGCATTTAAAAAGTTCTAGATAATGCAGCTAGCTATCATTAAAATGTCAGCCAAAACACATGACAGTTGCAACTCTTTTCACACTAACCTTAGCCAGTTAGGCATTTTGCTTAAAGCTGTTTACTAAATTCCATAGTATTAGAGGTAGAAGTGGATAACAACTTAGGTCATGATTTAGGTGTTCATGTCTCTCCAGTGATTATAAAGGAAAGTAAGTAAGTAAAATAGCTTAGATGAGAAGTTTAACTTTTGCTAGGTAATGCTAGAGAAGAAGAATCCTTTTTCCATTATCTATTATTTTTTCAGAAAATTCTTTCTAAGAAAATTATTACATTAGATCTGACTTTGTACTTTCTATGTATGCAAGGTACTGACACAGTTATTTAAAAAGGTAATTGACCTTTCCATACTGTCTTCTGCCTGCCTTCAACAAAATATAAACAGTCAAAAATAAGATGCTGGAGCAGCCACTTCCAATGGAGTTAAACCTGTTTCAAATATCAAGTTGGGTTTTTTCTTTATTATCAAACTCATTTGGAAACACATTAGCCATTCCACAATAAGCCAGGCAGCATGGTAAAAACTTCACAAAGCCAAATGGGCTAATGCCTGAATTAAGAGTTATAGTGTGCTCTCAGTGTGATACTAATTAGTGCTGCCTAAATCACCCACATACACCTATTGTAATTTTGCCTGATGCTACACTGTCAAGAAATAAAGTTCTTTCAGAGCTATTTGAATGGTGTCTATACTGCATTTTCCAGTGCAGAAATGCCCACAGGCATGTATAGAATCTGAAGTTATGAGAGGGGTGAGTTCAGAACCTTTCAAAAGAACTTAACAAATTCTTTCTTCAGTTTCTGTTCTGAAAGACTGCGCAGTCTTCCTATGTTGTTCTGTCACTTAGAGATCTTTCTGTATGAAAAACACTATTTACATTTAAGTCATTATTATCCCTTCCAGAGTCTTTCCCAGGCAAAGGTACTGCAACATTTCAGATGCCCCCAGGGTTCTTCAACTCCAATTATTTACATGAGTGAGATTTTAAGACACTAAGAAAGAATTTACATGTCTAAGGGAAGTATATTGTAAAGGTTTTAAATGCAATGCTGACAGACTTCAAAAGAATTCCCACCAAGTGAGACTTGGCAATGCTAGCTCAGTCAAACTAAAGTGGAATAAGCTGGAATTCTAGCTTTAACTCTGGGTGCTCTTGCTCTTGCCTATTTTGCCTGGATCTTTCATTTTACTTGTATCCTGTGATTTAGTATTTAATTTATCTTTTTTTAGGCTCCAAGTAATGAAAAGCATTTGGACCTGAAATCTTAGCAATATGTTCAATAAAATGCTATTAAATTCTGCATGCTTTAAATATCAAATAGTTTAAGAAACTTATGTGCTTTGAAATATTTATATATGAATATATGCAAAATATATTTTTGAAGTTTAAGGCAAACTGTCACAAAACTGAAATATTTTCCAATATTTAACTATTGGTCCACCTGTTCTTTCTATACAAAAATATTACATTTTGGCTATTGTCTAGATACGGTATGGATGTGAAACTTTTCTGAGAAACGAATATTGTTTATTCAGCTTCTTTGTGGTGGGATAACCATGGGATAAACCATATGCAATTTGACTAAAATGCATTTTGTTTTAAGAGATGAAAATATGAACTCTAAATGAAACCTGGATACAAGTTGAATCCACTGTAAAATCGTTAAAATCACTCAGGTCACGAGAATAATAACCACATGTGTGAGTTCAATTTAGCAAAGTGTACTTGTTTTAATTCAGAGTTGGTTGCAAAGCAAAATGGAGCTCCTTGGTAGGACAAAAAAGGTCAAAAACTGACCTAAATATGCAGGTAATAATATATTCAGACGATGTATTTGCAAAATCTCAAGAAAAAAAGTAAAGGTGATTGAAGACCTTCTTAATTAAAAAATTTTCACCATCCAACACAGAAATATTTTTTCTAAGTGTATTCCAAACCCATCTTCCCAGACCTTAACCTTTAATTCAGGTGACTAATCTGAAAAAAAAACAACACCATGCAAGGAAGCAAACAAACAAAACCAACCAACCAACCAACGAAAACCTGCCCAAAATTATCCAGCAAAAAACTAACCCCAAGAGTAACTATCTCAAACTATCAAAATAGAAGAATGGCTCTTTGAGAACAGGAAATCTCTGCTTATGTTAAACCAGTACATGAATGTCTGAAAATATTGTTAATATTTTTTACAGTCCATAAAGAATTACAGTGCTACCTCCATAATGTCATTCTGGGAATTTCATAGATAAATGTGGGAGAACAATTTGGTTATTAAATTAGACTACTGAGAGAGCTAACATCACTTGCTCTAGTGTACTGTGCAAGAAATACATAGGTACTCCTGTTGATTCATCTTAAAGTGATATGCATTATTAATTCTTATTCTCAGGGCAGTATTATAAAGGTGATTTAATGATATTGTCATGCTATGCATCATCATTATTACCAAATAACTGTATTAAATATAACATGGGGAAAACAAATTTTATGTGTGTTCTCATTGTCTCTGCCAAATCCTGTTGCAGAAATATTCACTGTACCTGACCAGACTGAGATTCCCTGCAATGGGTTTGTTAATGGATAATCAGACAAAAATTTGCGAAGATCCACATTATCCTTATTTTCACCTATTTTTGTTCTCTTCATGCACAGTAAAAAGCCATGTACCTCAACAGAAATGACCAGGAGTATAACTTCGTTCCTTTCTTCTGAAAACTGCTTTTAATAAAATGTGGATTCTTTTACTTATCATCTATTCCAGGGCAGGTACCTTAGGATACGTGCAAAACAAGCTATTTCAGAGGGGCCGATGTCATACTTGCATCAAACCTTACTTATGACAACAACACTGAATAATAGCTGCAGGTTTTCATTAGTGGATCAAACTGTGTTAATGGGGTCACTGTCTCCTCTGGATTTAGCACAGAAATAACAGCACTGAGAAGAGAATTAGTTTAACTAAGGCTAGTCTATTCAGTGACAGAACAAAAAACAATGTTTTCCCAGAACATCATTCCAAATCTCTAAACTAGGTTGCTTCTAATTTTGTGCTTTACAAACAGAAGGAACATGTAGGACCTTCATAGACACCAAATAATACAATTTCTCTTTATTTTCCAGTAAATCTACATTTGATGCTATATATTCATTGAAAAAGACAAGATGAAAATCCCACACTTAACATTTTTGCTTTAATAAATATTTTCTTTCTGGAGAGTCTGACACATTTAAATATCCAGATACTTCCCAACACCAATTACTTGTTGGAAAGAAACTAGGCTTTTATTTCCAAGTCATCCACCTCAATCCAATACAAATGCAGAAATGCTCTAGCCATATCACTCAGGACTGCTGGGTTTTCTGTATTATTCACAAAAAAAACTTTTTATGTAAAGATTCAGATACACATAAAATATATCTACTAATCGTAAACCTTATGCAGTGGATTCATGAGACTCCAAATCTCCTTGTCTAAGGTACACTTAATATTCCCTTAAGTATAAACTGGTTCACCCTCTCACCCTGCTCTCTGTTCAATTTTTGTAACATTCCTTTCAATTTGTTTGCATCTTCACAATATAAAGGTGGCAAGATTTGGATATAATGTTCCTGGTGCAAATTCACCAGATATGAGTACAAAAGCATTTACTTTGCAGAAAAGGATGGGTGAAGTTCCTCATTACAGGATTCCTTCAGGTTATGTTACATAACATATTTTCCATTATTAAAAAGTGACCCTGAGTTTTCAATGCTTAAAGCCAATCTGGTGTGAAATGTACTGTGCTGAATAGATTTATTTTATCACAAATGACAGAAAAGGAACTTTACCTCTTCATTCAAAAGCAAGTAGCTTTTGCCCTCACAATGATTGCTTATTCTCTTTCTTTATTGATTTTACAACCTGTAGTTAAAGATTGTTTTCATAGATGGTAGCTGGTGGAGCCTGAGCTGATACTTTCCATGTGTCAGTTCTCTCCACAGTTCTCTCTTTGTTTCTCAAATCCATTCAGTTTATCAGTTATATTGTTATATGTTCTTTCACAACCAGGTTCTCGTGTGTCTACTATGAGTTTAATATGGAGAGCAGACAGATAGACAACGTGTTTCTGAGAACTACTGTACAGTAAATGAAACTCTTGTGCATCTCCAAGAAACAGGTTAGGGCTAGAAGAGTTCTTCCAGGTGTTAGTGAGATGATTCTCTGCAGAATGCATTGAGGATATGGGTAAAAAGGCAGAGTATAAGTAGTTTAGTCAATCTGCCACTGTCATTTGTTAAGAGGGCCTGAGGGATAAGAGGGACAACAGCAAAGTTATGAAGCTAGCAAAACTAGAAGGCAGAGTTAGTACTTGTTAGCACTTTTTATCAAGAAATCACAATGAGAAGAAGATTTTCAGAAATCAGTATTTTCCAGGCTTCCATTCTTGGTGCTGCCATACACATATTTTCACAATAGAACTGTAGTGGAGCCTCAACTGATGCCAAACAACAGACTATAAATCTCTGTTTAGTTGCCTCTCTTGAGGAGTGGAAAATTTTAATTTTAGAATTATTTAAATGCTTTACACTGTCCTTCCACACTTGTTTAGATCTGCCCAAGACTTTACAGAACTGAACATTTAAAAGGCTACGTCTGCCCAAAGGCAATCTGAAAATAAGATATTTCTCTGCCTAAATCTTTCGAGGGCTCTATGCCTTATGCATTTTTCACCCATAGTTAATCTTATATTGTCATATTTTTCATGAATGGAAGTTACTTTCCTTTAAATGGTGTCCTTTATGATAATAAATAACTAGTTCTTGGTATTTACCAATGGGTTGGAAAATCTGATCCCCTTTCCTGAGGATAATCCATTTTATCTCCTGCAGAGAATGTTCTAACCATCAGTGTGTGGTGACTAAAATGCTGTACACAGCTGTCTCATGTATACATGATTTTTCTTCCATTCCCTACTCAGTTCTAATTAAAGTTTCGAAATCCATTCCCCAACCTGAGAGGATTCAGATTATAAATTACTCAAAATCACTTAGGTGACTGAGGGAGACAGAGCATACTGCTTGTTTTGTCCAGGTCCTTAGGAGAAAAAATACTTTTATATCTTTTGTAGGCTTGAGAATTATAAGAATAGAGGAGAGGAGAAGTCAGTGTAAATTAGTGTTCATCTTTCACCCTAGCTGCAGCTATTCAGTAGGGCCTCTTGGCCAGTCAGAGTAGAAAACTGTGGTGGCTTGGGTGCAGTCAGCAAACACCCATCCAGCCTCTCAGTCATTTGCCTCTCCCATGGGATGGGCAGAAAACAAAGAAGGACATAAAGCATAAATTGACATAATGATAGAGTTTAATAGGGAAAACAAAGATTCTATGTGCTCAAAAGAGGAATTAATTTGCTACTTCCCACTAGCAGGCAAGATGATCATGAATGTCTCTCCTTCCTTCTCTATTTCCTGAGCTTTTATTGCTGAGTGTGAAGTCATGCATCAGATGTTGATTTTTCTAGCCTCATAATGAACTGTTTCTCATTGCCTTTCAGTTCTTGGCCTGGCTATGTGATAAACTGTGTGTGCCTGCAATCACCTCTTGCTAAGCCTAGTAAAGTGTGGCCCTAATCTTACCCACTCTCAGTTTGCAACAGAAAGATTATCCTTCTGTGAACCTCAGGGGGTTTTGTAATAAAGGATTCCATAACATATATGACATTCTAGAATAATATAACATGTTTGTGATATAAACTGTATAAAGTCAATAAAAAAATCACTTAAATCTGGTATTCTATTTTCTTTAACACACGGATTATTCTTACGAACACCTAATGCAGACATCTAATTGGTGCAGTTTATGAGAGGCAAATAAGTCCATATGCATAATTAATCTTCCTTTGTGAGGCTAAAGTGAAGAGAAGGAGCAGTAAGAAGCCATTGGGTTATATTACATTGATTAAAAGAGGAGGTAGATCGTGATACATATGCACACATGGTGAAGTCCTGAATCAGAATCTTGTAGTCAGTCATACAGCATTCCCAACTGATTGACTAACACTGCTTCCTTGCCTTCATATCACATGGAGGTGTCAATACTATTTGGAAAATATTTTATAGTGAATTCAAATTTCTCAGTATACTGAACATTTCTTTCTTCTATCATCATCTTGAAAACTGAGGTAAAACATTTATTTCTCCAGACAGAGTTTCCCTGATGCACATATCTAGTGACTCTTAGCACGAAATTTTAGCATCCTAAGGTCACAATAAGAACTGTATTTTGTTTATTGACCGGAAAAGCTGATAAGGAAATAAATAACTTTGAGGCATGACTCTTTTGGCTTTAATAGGTCCTTCACAATAGGACCTTCCTTACTATTATTTCCATCATGTACAATGCCGTACACTTGCTCAAAAACATTGGGTGCAAATTTTTGTAAACAGGAATCTACCTCTATAAACCTTCTGCAGCTTCCTTTCTGTAACAAAGCCAGTTTTGTCAATTACATTTTGTTACATAATTGCATGTTTTACATTAGCCTAGGAAGGGTCCAACAGGTAGTATGGTAAGAATTTCAACCCCTGCTATGGGAACACAGAAGGAAAGGGCAGCAAATGGAATAGTATGAAGTTCTGTTACTTAAAAAAATAACAACTGTATCCAGGAAAATAAGACAATTACATTAATTTGTAAGTAACTCAGTTGCAATAAAAATGTCAAGGACATTTTTTTCTAGGATAAAAATTCCCCAATATTAACAGTACTCATTTATTTTAAAATGCCTACAAAAATTACATTTGAAATGTTGAATGCAAACTTCAAAAATAGCAACAACAACAGTAGAAAAATAGTATATATGCTCCTGTTCTAAAGGGCAGTTTTAATTATGATATAGAAAGACTGAAAAATGGAAATATTTTAATCTAAATGGCACCAAGCCTCAATGTGGGAATTTCCTTAATCTCATGAAAACAGAGATACAAAGTCAGGGAGCTGAGACAAATATCTGCAATTTATGCAAGTACATTTCCTGAACAGTTTGCTGAATATCAATGGGGCTTTTTTGAAAGGGTTGCCTCTTGTCTTAGGAACGGCTGATATCTCATAGGAAATATTGAAGAAGGGGGGGCCAGAGGTGTAAGAAGAAAGATCCTAAAGCAAATCTGTTATGTATATCAACTTTTTTTTTTTTTTGTAATTCTGACCTTTTTGGTTTTTTCTTATAAAAATGCATAACTTCCCAATGTGGTTCCTTTGGTGTGGGTATTGTTTTGTTTTCTTTTCTTTCCCATCTGTTTTTTCCTTAATAAAGAGTGATCTTTAGAGATTTTGGTCTGGCCTTCAGATTCATTTCACACCTAAAGGTTAATAGCCTCATTCTATCCACTCTATACTGGTATTATCCTTCAGTGTATCCGTTCACTGAATGTTCAGAAGTACAGAATTAGCATTTGGATGGTATTAAAAAGGATGGTCTCAAGGAGCCTTTTACAAAGCTTTTCCCACAATTCTGTGGCCTCAATATATTCTTTATGCAATCATGAACAACAGGCTGAGCATATAGAAATGCCAGGCACAAACAAAATAATATACATGATAACTCTGTTTGTAAGTGCTACATGATGCAGACACACCAGAAGCTGACAAAATTTCCCAATTTGTGTTAAGCTGGTATGTCTTAATATTGTGTGTTTAACCATACAGTTTTAAAAATCTTTCAGAAAATATTTATTTCACATGGAGTTTCCTAAAAATTCTAGGGGCAAAAAACCCAAAAATGAACTCTGGTTTGTGCTTCTTTGACAAGCTTTCAGCTGTGAGTTAGAGTCAAGGTTACACAATGGACTCTGAATACTTCAGCATTTCACCAGTGGAAACTGAAGACTGAGTGTCTATAACTTAGTCAATGGGAGACTGTAATTCATGTGTACCAGTTCCACATATTGTGTTGATGAAAGCTATTTTTTCATACAATTCCCTTCCTTAGAAGGGAAGCAAAGGATAGAGGCAGTGTTTTCCCAGATCTCAGTAAAGAAAAGTTCTCCAACTTCACATGCCTACTGGGAATCCTCAGACTTCCTATATATCTCTAGGTTAATATCTGCCTGTGTTTCAGTTTTCACTGTGAGGATTTTAAGTTTAAATGTTTCCAGTTATATAATTGATTGATATGTTCCCAACATTTTTTTGAGAATTAAGCAACTAAGAACTGTGGGCCACATAGGTGATTTCTTAGAAAAATGAAGCACGGTTTGAAAGAAAGGGAAATTTTCTAATCTAGTTACTTTTCTTGAAGAAACTTTAAGGTATGGTGTGCTACCACTTCTCAAAGAATCACATGAATCTTTTATGGTCAAAAATACTGGGAAGCCACATGCTGTTGTCAGTTTCTGTAATAATTTCTTTCACCTCAAAGAGCTTCACAAACTGAGCTTACTTCCCTCATCACAGAATAAGATCTTCCAGTCTAAAAAAGCCCACCTATTTAAAACAGAATAGAAATTTCAGAAATACTTGAAGAAGACAGAACTTGAAACAATTCCTGTTTATAAAGACAGAAAGAATTTCTGGGATACTATTGTAGCACATAAAGGATCTTAAGAGACATGACAATAATATGTTCATTGTCAATATTTTTCAACTAGTTTCCGTAATCTAGAAAGCAATGATAGATGTGATGTGTCTTTCCTGCCATGTATTGTCTTATTGGATTTGTAGTATGATAATAGAGCTTCTCTATGTCTAGATTAGCTGCATTAATCATTTATATAGATTAATATACAATGCTGCAAAATGACTGTCCAAGGGGAAAAAAAAATCTGAGCTGAGTTCAGTAAGTTTCAAGGACTTTCACCTCCTTCAACTGTGTATGAGGAAAGAGAGTACTACTCTAATTTGAGCTCTAGTTATCAAAGAGGGGATAGTGTGTCAGAAGGGTAATATATCTACTGTAAACCTTCCCTACAGTTGTCATGTTAAGGCAAAGCAAATTTTAAGTCTACCATTAAACTCAGGCTTTCAGGATGGTATTTAATTGCACTGCAGTTGGTCTGCAAGTAGCAGGTGTCTTTTAACTGAACTTTTGCTCCAAACTAGTTAGGTTTACAATATTAATTAGGGAGAGGATTACATCAGTACTATAATAAGATCTACTGTCAAGTTTCATATAGATTTTCATCCCAATTGATTTTTTGTGTTGTCTCTCTGAAATATATTAATGCACAACACTCTAGACAAATAGCCAATATTATGAATTCTGGAATTTACATGTTGTGTAAAACTGATTTGATTCTCAAGGTATATCTGAGTGAAAAATTTAGTTCCTGAATAGAAAAGAATATCTGTCTGCTTTGTTTTGGTTTTTTTATGTCAATTCTCCATATTTTCTACTTACAGAAAGTTCTGTCTTCATGGACTTCACTGCTGTTCCCATGGAAACTCTGTTGTATTTCTTTGTGTATCTGCTTTGGCTTTTGATTTGAT
Organism: Acanthisitta chloris; assembly: GCF_000695815.1. Lineage (NCBI taxonomy): Eukaryota > Metazoa > Chordata > Aves > Passeriformes > Acanthisittidae > Acanthisitta > Acanthisitta chloris. Next base: position 72,116 of record NW_008676444.1, read on the forward strand.
GCAGTAACAGCTGGTGGTCATCCTGCAAGTTAAATTAAATAAAGAGTTCATTGATTTTACTGCCATCATAGTCTCTTTCTCTCTCGAACATTGACCTCCTCTTCATATATCGGTTAAGAAGTGCATCATACTGAAGGACATCTGTATATCACCTATGTATTCACTTGTGTCATATGAAAAAGATACACAAAGGTACATTAAATTATTGGTGGGACCGTGTGGAAATAAGCTGAGCATTGAAAATGGCATTATGTGAGTGACAAACTGGTACCTCAGCAAAAGAAATGGACTTTGCATATTGACAAGCATAAGTAAATCAGTTTGGGTACAACATGAACTTCAACCAACCCTCAGACATAAATTATTTTTGTTTAACAATACATAAACTAATGTTTCAATCATCATGGGCAAAAAAAGTCTGATTCCAGGAATATAAGTTCATTTTACCTATTGACGACTAACATAAATTTTTCATTATGGTCTCAGGTATTGAAGAAGCAAAGATGACAAACACTCAGCTAGAAAGAAAACACATTTTCTCCTTGTTTCTCAAGTTTTGCTCCAGTCCAACACCTCTCCTTTCCTCCTTCCTAGTCTCAATTTCCCTTGCTTTCATAGCACATTACACATGGTCCTGCCCACACCCTTTGGAGAGCCAATGGGCAGTGCAAGAGGTCAAGGTCAGTGCGCAGGCATTTCTTTCTGCTGCTTTGCATCTTGCTCTATTCTTCTGAAATGGACAGTGGAGAGAAAATGTAGCAAAGGCTCATGGGTTGAGATAAGGAAAGAGAGACATCATACACCTAATACTGTCAGAGGCAAAGCAGATTCAACTTGAGGAAATCAAGTGATTTTATTGCTAACTATATGGGAGCAGGATAATAAGAAATAAAACAGACATAAAAAAACATGTTCCCCCACCTCTTCCTTCTTCCCAACTCTACGTCCTCCCTCCCCAGTGGTGCAGGGAGACGGGAAGTGGGGGTTGTGGTCTGTTCATCACATGTTGTTTCTACCGCTCCACTGGGAGAGGAGTCCTTCCCTTGGATGGGGTTCCTCCCATGGAAGACAGTTCTCCACAAAAGTCTCCAGTGTGAATCCTTCCCATGGGCTACAGCTGTCCATGAATTGCTCCAGCATGGGTTACTCCCTCCAGGGTCCAGTCCAGACCCTCAGGAACAGCCTGCTCCAATGCAGATCCCCCATAGGATTGCAAGTCCTACTAGGAAACCTTCTCCAGTGTGGATCTCCTCTTTCCACAGGTCTGCAGGTCACTGCCAGAAGCTGCTCCAGCACAGTCTTCCCATAGGGTCACAACCTCCTTTTGGGCATCCACCTGCTCCTCCATGGGCCTCTTAACATGTTGATCTCACTTTAGTCTATGTGAATATTTCTTCAGATATCTATAATCTGCAGCTGTAAAAACTACATGTGGGATGATCAGTGAGCTTTAGAAACACTATGCCATACTCTTCCATGAATACTGCCATTGTGCTCCAAAAATGTCATAGCCTAAGACTGATAGATACTGTGTATTTATCTTTCTCATTTAAAAAAATAGTCTTATATTGTAATAGCTGTTTTTGCATCTGTTAAAGAGCATGAAGACAGATAAAAAGGATTTTTCCCTGTACCATGGAAAGGTTACGAAAAAAATTGAACAAAATGTAAGAAAGAGCTCTTAAATAATAAATATATTTACTGTAAATGTCTTATTGGCAATTTAGGTATTTGTGAATATCTTTCTTCAAGCACTGGGTAAATGAAATTCTCTCTAAAAAACTGCTGAGTAGACATGATTCATTCTATCTTTTAATCAAGACCATGATCTATTGATAAGAGACAATGTTTAACAATTTAAAAACCTGACTGGGAACAGCTAGTCACACTTTATAACAAATTTTAATTTGGATTATAAATTGCAATGGGAGATCATTGCCTAGGGATATGAAGAGAGGTGCATAGGATGAAAAAGGCATTATCTCTGAAAAAGGCATTTCACTCTCTATCTTTTAATCAAGACCATGATCTATTGATAAGAGACAATGTTTAACAATTTAAAAACCTGACTGGGAACAGCTAGTCACACTTTATAACAAATTTTAATTTGGATTATAAATTGCAATGGGAGATCATTGCCTAGGGATATGAAGAGAGGTGCATAGGATGAAAAAGGCATTATCTCTGAAAAAGGCATTTCACTCTCTTACTGTCTATTTTAAAATGCTTATTTATACACTACTTAAAATTTAATGCATTTTATGAATGCTGTAATGTGACTCACCGACATGAACTTTCAAATACTTTTGGACTCATTCACATCAAGTGATCCCACAGATTTACAGGTTTCAGACCAGGTTTGGACTAATACTTTCCTTTGTAAAATCTGTTCCTTTCTGTAAATAGGTTTAATTCAATAAACCCAGGCTATTTATGGTACACAATGACCACTCCCTGAGCTCACATAAATCTCTGAAGTTCATCTGAAATTGGTACATCCACAATAGTACAATCAGGGCTCTACAATGCAGTAATTGAAATCCCTACTCCAAACTCTAGACTAGACAACAGTGCTAGAGAAAGTAGTTGCTTAGGAGTTAATGCTGTGGTGATGGAAGTAACAGAGGCACCCTGATAAGGTAGAATTTCAGAAAAGATGTGAAAGAAAAGCACAGGTATTTGTTCAATGCAGATCAAAAATTTCTTTTACAATGAGAGACACGAGGCTAGAACCTCACAGCCCACAATAAAGAGAAAGAGAGAGTGGGAATAAACAGAAACACAGGGGGCACAGGAACGAATGGCTAAGCATTAGGAAATTAGATAAAATACAGTAAATAATGGTATGCTTATAAGCAGTCATAATCTCAAAGTGTTATGATGCGTTTGAAGTTTTTTCTTTGTATTTCTTGCAGATATTATGTGGAGATATCCTTAAGCCATCCTATAAATATTCATTAAGTGAGGTTTTGACTCAGACATTGTCTTTTGAAGTTATATGGAAATGACAGGGTTTTGTTGCTTGAGTTACACTATTTCCTTATTTATGCTGATGTATCATTTTTATTTCCAAAGTTTTCTGTCTGCCCAGATTAAAAAGAACTCCATATGGAAATCCGACCATGAGCTAGCTCCCTTTTATACCTTGAAGCTTTAGTTTTTGGCCAAACTTTCCCTTTAAACTGCCTGATAAGATTTAATTCTATATCTCCATCTTTTTGTATTCCCAAACCTAGTTATGTTCTATAGTTAATTGGATGCTCATTTGCATAATTCACCCAATTACCTAATAAAATTCTGTCAAACTGATATTCTAGTAGTAACTTTACTGGTGATATACTGTAGAATAAATCTAGCTGAAGGAATCTTGATGTGGCCTTTACTGTAGGCGTTTGAATATGTAATACCCATCACATCAATTTAGTCTCGTGGTCTTTCTGACAATATCCACACCATACTCCAACGTAAGGAACCCTCTCTATAGAAACATAATGAATTTTTATTCATACATATGAATAACATGTCATCTATTGCTATGAAATAAAATCACACTAAAAAACACCAAACCAAACCAACAAACCAAACAACAAAAAAACAACCAACAAAACAAAACAAAAAGGTGCACCTCAAACTTAAAATAAAGTAAGGAGTACCATCTAATTTCTGGTGTTGCATTTAAAGCAAATCTTTGAAAGGCCTCTTTTGCACTTTACAAATAGTCAAAAATATGATCCCTCCAGTAAAGCCCTAGAAAATCTCCTAGAGAACTTACCCTGAAAGCATTTTGAGTAATTCATTTCAACATCTTGTGTAGCAGGTAAAACTTTTAGGGCAAAATTCATTTACAGATTGAATTTTGGGGTGATAAAAAATAAATTAAATCTCTAAGAGAGAATTAAAGCCTGAAGCAATACTCCCAGAAAGATACTTAGTTACTGTTCGGAGTTAACATTTATTACAAATGCCAGCACGCCTGAGTTCCTAGTTGGAGAATCAAAACTTCACCCTACATTTTCAGTTTTTATGTAGCTATTGTCTATACAGAGTTGCTGGGATTCATGATTGTGCAAGGACAAATAGAATACATAAATTACTAAATAACACTTCCCCTCCCCCCCCCAACAACTTACTATATTAAGCCCTACTCACACCTTGTAAATGGTCTGAAGCACTTTGCATGCTATTAATCTTTTACAGCAAACTTTGCTGTGATGTTGCATTTCTTCACTACTCCAAAGGTATATAGCAAAAGCAAGAGCATTAGGCTTGTTGCTAAATAGTAGTCCTCATTCACCATAGGAGTGTAGATGAGCACAGAGACAAATCTCTTACAAGGTATGTGCATCTTAAGGAAACTGTCAGTAGGAAGGTCATATATCTTACATACTATTTACAAAATTGAAGACAGCACCTTTTTCTATATTTCTTCAATTATGTGCACATAATTTTACAAAACTTCCCACAGACAATGAAAGCATGGGAACGAAAATGAAGTGAAAGTACAAAAAGATCAGGTCATTGCAGTGAAGAAAGGAAAAGGATGGGTATATCTGTCATAGTCTTGGTGTCTAAAACTCTTTTAGGATTAAATGTGTTCATAGTATTCATCACACATATATCTGTTCTACTGTCACTGCCCACTCATGTCTTCAAAATGTAGGTGTCTACATTTAGCTAACAATTGCAGAACACATGCAGCACATGTACACAATCCTGACAATTCAGGGTGATAAAATACATCTATGTCTCATCATGAAACAGCTCTGACTCCCAGATTTCCAACTTCCCTTCCATCAAAGAACTTACTTTTATTTTGTGTCCAGACTCATACTAAGTTATCTTGCATTTTGAAAGTAAGGCTTGTGAATCAGCAAAGCCAGTCTTAGTGGCTCCTAACTAAGGGCATCGCATGCAAACTCTTTGACCTCTTAATCTGAGTGGACTACATCACTTGAGAAGAACAGGATGTACTGTGGAAGTAGATTCTTTTATGAAGGAAAATTTCTTGCTAATTTCCTCAGTCTCTTGCATCCCTGTTGGACTGTGTTTAGTTTTTTTCTTCCCTCCTTTCATGACCATTTCTTTTCTTCTAGAAAAAATATTCTATTCAGTTTGATGCTTAGGGAACCTGTACAGGAACACATAGAGTAGCAACTGGTTTCTTTCTTCTTATGTGTGTCCTGGAACAATGGTTCAAAAGTTGATGGCCATCTCTTAACATTAGATCTAGGAATCAAATTGTCAGAATATGAAGTTACAAGTCTGTGTGTACCAATTCATTGAAGAATTTTAATTCCAATAAGATTATTCCTGTTTGAAGACATTTTCTTCCTTTCTTGATCCATGAAGTTTCCTCTTAATTTGTTTCAGTATTCGTCACCTCTTTCAAAATTTTGACAAGTTAATTGCAAAATAATGAAAAAAAGAATTTCAATTGGCAGCAGGAAATACTTTCAGATAGCAAGTATACCTTACAAAATCCCATTATCTCCTCAGATCATCTTTGCACTTCTGTAATGTGTTACTTTTGGTTTTTTTCATGGAAGGCACTGCTCCTTGACAGCCATTCAGCTGTCCTGTACCTGTTTCCTAAAGTCAGCAATTAAAATATTGACAGGATAGTAACTTTTGCTGTAGAAAGGTTGTGCTGTGTGTGCATAGCTCATCACTGCCTTGATCAGGTGCACAGCTGTGTAGATGACTGGTTGCCATTTGGAGTCCAGCTAGGCCACCAAGTTGAAAACTGCAGGTACGAAGCCAGATTTACAGATTTTATTTTCTTTACTGGAGGGACTGTATTGATTATTTTCATTTTTGACAGAACTGTCTAATTTCCATTAATGAAACTTGTTATATTTTAAAAGATATATCAATCATAAATGGCAGCATGATGTCAATGAAAGAGACAGACATATCAGGTATTCAATTTAAAAAATAAATACCTTAAACACATGTTAAGAATAAAACTCCAAATTGATGCACTTCATAATTTTTGAGAGATGGATCCAAGATTGAATGATTACATAGGTCTCTGGAGCTCTGTCTGAATATACATTTGTTGATATAATGAATATATAACCCCTAAATAGTAATAATTAGTAATAATAATCAGGGCACTAGGGAATGTGCCCAATGTCTCTACAATGCACACTGAACTTTTATTAGATTTAGTGACTTAATGTGCACTATATATTAAATTAATAATATTAATGTTAGATAATTGCTATCACTGAGAACAGACATCATTCCATTGAGTATATTATGAAGGACACACCTGGAACTTGCTGGATCCTCTCAAGAATTCTTTGGAGGTAGAAAGAAAGTAGTTAAACCTCATTACTTCTTGTTTAATATAGCACTGTAAAACAGCATCCTTGTTCAATAAGTTTAATACCAAAACCAGTTGTTTGCCCAAATCATTTACACAGCATCTTTGGTCAACAAAACATTCTAGATGAGAAATCAGGTTGGGATTTTTTTCATGGTTTCACAGATAAATAAATATGTTGCAGAAAATTTGACAAATATTGGTTGGATACAGGCTGTAAAACAGTAGTGGATATTTCTTTAAAAGTCAGTCCCTCCAGTGGAATGGATTGCTTGGGTGAAAAACTGTTTGCATATTTCTAAATATTTCAACAGAATTTTTCGCATGCTTAAGTTCTGTTTCAGCATTTAATCATGTAGTGCTTAGAGGGAGAAAGCAATAAAGGTTTTGAAAGATATTTACTAAATATTCCTCTACAACAAGAACGACTTATGGCTTGTCCACACATCAATTTACAGAGGCAGCTGTGTCAGCTGAAGATCTTACCATCTCACCCACTGCCAGCTGTGTGTTGCTGCCTCCTGCCAGAGGTTGCCATGCCCTCAGATCTGCCTGGGCTCTGCTGCTCTTGTTCTACCCCACTACAGTCAGAATAAGACAGCAGCAGTTCACTATTTCAGCTGCCTATTGCAGCCCATATGGCAAACTTTCACTAGAAAATGCTGTGCAATGCAACTTGAAGGAAATCATTGGCTTAGACTGTGAGGACGTGGTTCATGGTACTAATCAGTTGTGATGGGCAAGTAAGACCTTAAGGGCCCCATTGAGCCTGATTTTCTACAATCATGTAATTCTGAGCCGCAACAAAACAGAACAGGCTTTGAGAGTTAGGTTGATAAATACAGTGTATAAAGAAATATTGATGATGCCTTCTAGGAAAAAAAATTCTTACCTTTATACCATATGAACTGTGTACCTTTTTCTGCATGAGAATAGCATGAAAATAAAACAGAACTTTCTGCAATGATTGTGGATTTCTGTAAATAATCATTACACTTTTCAAATGTTACTGCTGCAGGTAGTACACAAGTGGGTGTGTGCATGTCTCTGAATAGGTACTGTATGTGCATGTCAGATGACAAAATTCTGTGAAATAATGCTAATGTTTACCTGCACTGAGAAACAATGGAAAAGTAGAATCATAGTAAATGTAAAAATGTAAAAATAAGCACAAATACTCTATATATAGTTGAAAATTATGAAACAAACTCTTACTGCTAGAAAAATTGATTTTTTTTTTGTAAGAAAGGCACTTTTTTCCTCCATTTCATTTATATGAGCATTCTGAATTATTCATGTTTTTTATTTAGAAATTTATGTGCAATTTTTATTATCTTTTTGAAGACAAAACCCCAGAAAAACTAAGCTATGGAACATTAAGGTTTGGTTAATGGACTTAATTAATTAATATGAATTAATATATCTCAATAATTTGGAATGTGAAACTAAAAATTAATCTACATATTTTTCAGATGATAGCGAAAACCTTTGTGAGCACTCTGAGCAATGGTATTGGAATTCACACTGATTCAGATAAATGGGGAAATGAACCTAAATTAACTTCAATAAACAGAAGTCCAAAGAACTACACTCAGGAAAATCAGATTCATATACATACAAAACATCAATTAGAGTCAGGGTGTTCCAGACAAAAGTGTGTATATTAGAGTGAAGAAGAGCCAAGCACATAACAGCAGTGTAGATGGGAAAAGCCTCTTTTGGGGACGTATTAGGAGAACAAAGAACAAGAAAAGAAATAATCCTACTCCACTCAGTGTGTGTGGAGACCTCGGTTAGAGCATTGCTGTCTGGTATGGCAGAGACTCTTCTGAAATATTTCATCATGAGGACACAGAAAGACATATAGGATTTGTAAAATAACCTTTTTCTCTCAATTGTCTTTCAGGGAAGATTCTCTCTTTTGAATTCCCCTGTATAAGAAGCATAAGAAAATTAACATCCTCATTTATTTATGTTATTTAAATTTTACCAATAAGAAGGCTTGGAAATCAAATATAAAACCCCAATTTTTTTATTCTAGAATAAAAGACTGAAGAAAAACATGAAACATATTTTCAATATTTACAGGCTATTGCATAAATAAAAATAAAAGAAAAATTTCCTGTACTCACCGGCCAATAAAGTCAGAAATTTTGTGGGGTTTTTTGTTGGGGGGTTTTTTAGATAAAATGTAGGATACAAGAAACCCTTTTGCCTAAAAGAATAAAGAAGAATGGAAATGATCTAAGTAAAGATGTTGAAGAATTTCCTTTATGGTTTCAACTGCATATATGAAAGTACCCACCTTAGGCAATCCTAAACCACCTTTGAACAAGAGGTAGGCTAGATGAATGTCTTCTTTTGAGTTTCTTCATAGTTTTCCATATTTTTTCTTTCTGTTTTTTTTTCTTTTAAAGTCATGAATCAGTTACAAAAGTGTAAGAGCTTTAAATATCTTAGAGATACCTGTAGGGCCACAGAATTTACCAAAATTTTAATGAGTTTACATGACTATAACTTCAGAATTGCCCAGGGTTTATTTTAGATCATTACAGACAGAATTACTCTTTAACCCCAGAAACAAAAATTATAAGCAAGGGTCTCAAGTGGAACTTTTAGTAAATTCTGCCTTGAGTGGTGCCTAGAAGAGCAAGAAAAATAAAATGGAAAGAAAGGGTAAGCAAACTCGTTAGGAGTTTAAACAGAAAGGTAACAGAATTCTAACACAGTTAAGCTCTATGTGTGTTATACAAACTCTTATATAATGGGTTTAATAGTAAGAATGTAAACATCTGGTAAATAAATCCAGTAGCAAGACCAAAGGAATGCCAAAATAATGTATGGATTTTGTGAAAGGCATGATGGATGTGTTATGTACTATAATACAGTGCTCTGGAAAAACAGCAAAGCCCTAGAGTGTTCAGACACAAAAAATAGACGTTCCATGTTTATTGTAAACAAGACTTTGAGCTAAATGTAATGATAATCCAGATGCTGCTGCAAGATACATACTGTTAAAACAAATCCTTGCAGATTTTATGTTTCACTCATAGTGCATGAGTCTCTATTGATTTGTCGGCAACGAAGTATAAGTAGTAAAGCATGTATTTTTCATTCAATATGTTTAAAAAACACCAAATTCAAGTCTTATGGCAAAAGAGCTCTGAGAGTATCAAGAAGTAAGAGTAAAATAAAAAATTCTGGGAAATACTTCCAGTGGAGTTTGTTACCTCAGTTGATTTTATCCCCTTACTATCCCACAACATGTAATGAACAAAAAATTACTAGAGCCTATGTTTATTCTTGAAGTCAGTAGGCCTCAATTATTGTTTGCATGGTTGTCTCTATGGTTCATAGAACTGTCTCAGAAAGTGCAGATTTTTCTTTTTCCTTGCAAGATTCTCTTTTATTTTTGCTGTTTTGCAGTAAGCTAAAATAGGCATATCTAAATGAAATGCAAGATTTCCTGAAGCAAAAAGCATACAAACCCAGAAGAGAGCAGAACACAGAAGTCTCATAGAATGAGGACTTGAGGAGATAATTCTGTGCAAGACTCCAAAACAGAGAATTTTTCTTTCTCAGAATCCCCATCCCATTCTCCCATTCAGCTGCAATGGACACTTGTTTATAATTCATCCATCCCAAGGTGCAGTAGTACATCAGTTACGGATAGCATTTAAAACAACAGTCATAATCTAAATATCTGACACCATTTATTTTAAAACCAAATTTTAAAAGTCAACTATACAAATCCAATTTAAACTGAAACTTACTACAAAGATGCAAAGCTCCACTTTTCACTTCCCGACCATGGCCAGACAACTGAGTGGATTTTAGCAGTTAAATTGAACCCATCTGCTGGGGCTTCTCAAGTGTCATTGGCGACATCACCACAAAAGGGGTGTGCTCCTGTGGGTGAAGCATCACATATCAGCTGGAAGCTCTTAGAATTGATGCTATTGGATTTTACTTTTTGACAAAAGCAAAATTTGAAGTTCAATGGCATGACATGTATTTTGGGGAGGGAGATGCACATTCAAGATTAGTTTTATTTAATTTCTTTTATTTCTAAGAATGATGGCACCAGTGAGGTATAATGGCATTTAATATTTAAGAAAGCAAATATAAATCTGAAGCAGCATCATTATTGTTATATAAAATATTGCATATTATATGACTTATTTTGTTACAATTTTTTTTCAAAGGCTGTTTATTTCTGAGTACATTAGTTCCCATGTTTCCCTTAACAGGTAGCAAGCAGATTGGCCAACAAATCAAGGTGTCCATAGGTGTTAAAACAAGTTTTCTATCTATAGTCCACTTCTGAGGAGACATGAAATTATTTTGATATTTTCCATCCTCTTCTTAGTCCTTGTATTTAATAAGACTAAGATTATATATGGTCCTCAGGAAGGAAAAAATAATATTGTCAGGGATTGTACTAACTTCTTCAAATTAAAAACAGAAATGTATTTTTTTTTAAATTGAGATATGTAGCTTAACAATTCAGTAACACAGACAAAAAACCCCACCTGTCAACTACTTTTGATCATAAGAAATAGCTGTATTGAGGTAAAATAGCCTCTTTTGTATCTTTTAAAACTTTATGTCATAGAATCATAGAATGGCCTGGGTTGGAGGGGACCTTAAAGACTATCTAGTTCCAACCCCCCTGCCATAGCAGGGGCATCTTCCATTAGACCAGATGGCTCAGAGCCCCATCCAACCCGGCCTTGAACACTTCAAGGGATAAGGCCTGCACAACTTTTCTGGTTGACAAGGCATAAGGCCTGCACAACTTTTCTGGTTGACCTGTTCCAGTGCCTCACCACCCTCACAGTAAAGAGTGTAATCCTTATATCTAATCTAAACCTACCCTTTTACAATTTGAATCCATTCCCCCTTGTCCTGTCACTACATGCTTTTGTAAATAGTCTCTCTATAACTTTCTTGTAGGCTCCCTTCGGGTACTATGAGGCTGCAGTTAGGTCAGCCTTCTCTTTTCCTGGCTGAATAAAACAAATTCTCTTAGCCTTCCCTCCTAGGAAAGATGCTCCATCCCTTTATTGAAACCACGAAACTGAGTGTGAAAGCACTATTTTTTTCACTCTGTAAGAACTTAATTTCAATCAATGCAACTTCATAAGACTTATGCTATCTGAGAAGGTAATTCATTATTCTTTGATGACTAAAAATTGCAAACGAGACTTTTAAGGGACTGGGAGAAGCATATAAATGATAATTACTTAATTTATTAATGAAAGGCATCAAAGTTCAAGATAGATTGTGCAGCATACAGCAGAACTACTACTGGAATACAGTTTCTAGATGAAGAATAAGAAAATTAGCATAACTAGAGTAACTTATTACAAGCTGAAATGAGGGAAAAGTCCTACAAGCATTCCACACTCTCTCAAACTGACTTGGAATATTTATTGATCCATGAATACTGTGAGCTATGTTTAAATCAATAAGCATCATCTGGCTCTTGACTTGGAATATTTATTGATCCATAAATACTGTGAGCTACGTTTAAATCAATAAGCATCATCTGGCTCTCCTTGCATGTTTGATGTGATGGCAGAGTTTATCACATCTTTCTGTAGTGTTTCCTTCCTAGTCTTATACTTTTCTTCATCTCTCTCCTATGTCCAAATATTAGAGTTTTCATAATGGGATCTCAAAATGTCAGCTTTCCAGAAATAAGTTTATCATTACCTGCAATTTAAATATAGTCATAATTTTTTACTTCTTAAAACATAATTTTGATAATTAAGAAGGCTAAGATTAAATTCAGTGGAAATTGGCATCTGTGTTGTGATATGGGTCAGAAAAAAACATTAACATATACAAAGACTTCTGTCATTGTATACTTTATTTATATTATAATTGTAATTGCAATAAGTAATATAAAAGTAAATAATATATAAAATCTTTATTCACAGATTTTTGTGGAATTATTTTGCACTGATATCTATCTAGTTCCTCAGAATCAGAAGTCTGAAATCTGTGTAGAAGTATAACAAATCAAGACAAAAATATGCATGCAACTATAGTCATAGCAAAAAAGAGTACAGATATCATTGGCTAAGCCACTGAATCTAGTCATACAGTCCACTCTTCTCAGATAAAGCCAACTGTATCCCAGGCTGCATCAAAAGAAGCATGGCCAGCAGGTCAAGGGAGGTAATTCTGCCCCTCTACTCTGCTCTTGTGAGACCCCACCTGCACTATTGTGTTCAGCTCTGGGCTCCCCAAAGTAAGGATGTGGACCTTTTGGAACAAATACAGAGAAGAGCCACAAAACTATCAAGAGGCTGGAACACCTCTCCTATGAAGGCAGGATGAGAGTTAGGATTGTTCAGCCTGGAGAATAGAATGCTCCTGGGAGACCTTGTACCAGCCTTCAGGTACCTAAAGGGAGCTGAAAGAAAGGTGAAGAGGGACTTTTTACTAGGGCATGTAATGACAAGTAAAAAGTGAATAGCTTCAAACTGAAAGAGGATAGATTGAGGTTAGTGAGAGTTAGTTCAGCCTGGAGAATAGAATGCTCCTGGGAGACCTTGTACCAGCCTTCAGGTACCTAAAGGGAGCTGAAAGAAAGGTGAAGAGGGACTTTTTACTAGGGCATGTAATGACAAGTAAAAAGTGAATAGCTTCAAACTGAAAGAGGATAGATTGAGGTTGGATATTAGGAACAAATTCTTTACTGTGCGGGTGCTGATGCACTGGAACATCTTGCCTAGAATGCTCCTGGGAGACCTTGTACCAGCCTTCAGGTACCTAAAGGGAGCTGAAAGAAAGGTGAAGAGGGACTTTTTACTAGGGCATGTAATGACAAGTAAAAAGTGAATAGCTTCAAACTGAAAGAGGATAGATTGAGGTTGGATATTAGGAACAAATTCTTTACTGTGCGGGTGCTGATGCACTGGAACATCTTGCCCAGAGAAGCAGCAGGTGCCCCATCCCTGGAAACATTCAAGGCCAGGCTGGATGGGGCTCTGAGTGACCTGGTTTGGTGAAAGGTGTCCCCGCCCATGGCAGGGAAGTTAGAACTGGATTGTTTTTAAGGTCCCTTCCAACCCAAACCATTCTATGATTCTCTGACAATTTCTCCAAATACCAAATTTCAGAAGGACCAAAGGAGGGGGGTATAGATTTTAGGGCAAAATAAAGTCAGAGTAAACAACCTTCATGTCTGATAAAGTATCAGAAGACATAAAACTTTGCTTCCAACTATAATTTATATAATAAAAGACAGCAGAGAGGATTTTCACTCTGTTATTTCCTGAAAAAATGTGCACCATGCTACTGACTAATTCCATATTGCCTTTGTGATGTTCTTCAATCCATTTGTAACCAGTGTGAATAAAACCAATTCCCCTCCATTTGCTATAGCAGTTATCTTTCTATGGGAAATAAAATTACTCTAAAG
>NW_008676444.1:85944-128497 GCF_000695815.1 Acanthisitta chloris
GAGACAGCACCTTGAAAATTTCCATTTCAGTTCCTTAAAGGAAAAATGTAAACAACCAATGAATGATATTCCAAAGCAAAGACTGTGTTTTATAACATGTTAGAGCATTTCACAGCATGGAAGATGATTAACAGCATGTTAGGTAATGATGTAAGTGTCATAAATTAGTTTACGTTCTGCAATGTAAATATTCAGAAGAATTGATGTCTTAACAAAGAAACCAAGACTGCAAATGAGAATTTGGACCAAATCCAGTGTGCTTTCCACTTGCTTGTTTTTTTGTTTTGATGAGTAAGCCCAGAATAATTTTTGTATATATATATAAAACATATAGTGCGTAAACATATTTTATATCTATTTTTTTTCTAATATAGGTCTCTCATTCTCCCTAAAAAATTCCTCTCCTTTTCAGCAGATACATACAATTTATAATTATTTTTACCATTATTGAAGTACAAGCTTTGAAAACTAGTTTTGTTTAATTTCTCCCAGGTTTATCTTCAAAATTTGAATAATTAAAAAAAAACCTAGGATATAAAAAGATTTTCTGTAAATGTATGTTCATAAGTAACATGGAATGAGGTCACAAAGTCAGAAAATTGATTCTTTATAAACTACATGATCAAGCTATTGACCATACTGAAACTGAGGATTCTAATAATGATTAGATATTGCAATGGATAATGAAAACACAGAAAAATAGTATAAATAACATAATGTTAAAAAAAAAGAAAAAAGTATAGTCACAGTTCTTTTCATAATTCAAATACTATTTAAAAGCTGTCAGGAGGACATTTCTAAAATTGCTCACTTTGAAGTTTCTGGAATTATTCCTTTACAGATGAGCAAGAGTCAAGAAATGTTAGAGGCTCCATTCACAGCTAGATGTATTTCTACTGTGAAATACTTTTGTTATACTCCTCTTGAGACTTAATCTTATAAATTTACACCTCAAAGGATGACAGGCTTTTATGCAATGGCAGTGTACATAAAGAACAGTCTAGCAGACTTATAAATATGGCACCAATGTGCAATGGTAACCAATGTGCAACTGGGGAAAATTTTTAGTTATAACACTCTGGCTGCTGAATTAATTCTTTAGTGTCTATATTGCATTTCTTCTCAGTTTGGTAGCCTGCAAATTCCTGTGGCTGGAAAATGTTTTGCAAGAGTATCAAAGAGAATCATTAGTCTATTTCAATATCATTCATGAGAATTACTAGAAAGGAATGGGTTTTTTCCTGAGCAATTATCAGACACATTGGTATGAAAGGTCTCTAAGTAATCTGTGTTTCCATGTCCAATAATTCCATGTTAAAACAAGAAATTCCAGATTTAAATAAGGTAATATTCATGAATGAATGTTATTCTGCTGTGACGAAGTTCATACAAACTTTTTATTTGCCCCACTGTAATGGTCCAGTGTTCTAAACTCTTGAAACATTCTGCCTCTAGAAATAGATAAACTAATTCTGGTTCTTTCAAACCTTGATTCTAACCCTGGAACTGTGAATTCTCTTGCACCTAGCAAGACCACAAATTACTTGTTATAAATAACATAAATCATTTCAGTGACTCAAATGGATATTAAAAAACAAAGGTTATAACAACCTGCAAAAACAAAAGATGGCCTCAGGTATAGGTATTGTCACTTTCATAATGATGCTGACATTTTTTCTCAACTCACTGTAATATTTTTTTAAAATAAACATTTTTCATTAGAATATGCCATTTTAGGGAAAAAGTGAATTATGCTGCTACTTCATATATTTTTTTCTATCCTCTACATATACAGGAGTTTTATTGGTAAAGTTGTTTAAGAAAACCAAAGAAACAAAACAAACCCATAAAAATTAAAGCAATACTATTCTCCTTAACATATATTTTCAGCCTACATTTCAAAAAGAAAACAGTCACAGAACGTGTTAAATTTTGCTAGAGATGTAGGGACACGTTTAGCAAAGGTCATTCAATAAAAATATGACATTCATACTAATAGAACAAGAGAAATGAGATGGCAGGAGACAATCAGCATTGCAATGAGAGCAACTCAAACACACAGAAAAATCCCATTAAGTCATATGATGGAAGCCCAACAGATACATGGGTACAGGGGTTGAATAGGTCAGCACTGACCAAAAGTGCTTAGAAAAATATAAACCTGTCCAAATATACAAACCTGAAATTTGTCAGCATAGCTATAGTACTTCTACCAAAGCTGAATAAAAGGAATAAAACCCATTTTTAAACTGGCTAAGAAAACAGTAATTTCTGCTTTCAACTCTAGTCATCTTTACACTGGAGCTGGTTCAAAACCATGTTCAGACCTCTTTGCTGAAAATCCCTCCCAAGTCAATCCAGATATTTGATTTTATCAGCTGCTGTGCAGTTCCACATAGGAAGAACAGGAGAATTTTCAACAAAATAAGGCTCCAGGAATGGTTAGGTAAACAGATTGAAATAAACTTAAAATTCACTTGGATGCAAATAAGACACCAAGTATTCAGAGTAACTCAAGAAATCCAATAATATGTTTTTAACAAACTCAGTAGGTGACTCATTGTACACTTCTTGGAGTTTATAAATCCTCTTATTTTTCATTATCTTAAATCAAGGACTGTATCTAAGTTTATTCCTCACTCCCTTCCACCGTCCCACCATACTCTTTTTCTATTATCTAGAGTATAAAATGGGGCTTTTTGTCTCTCTCTCCCTTTCTCTCTCTTTTTCTTTTTCCCCCTCTCTATAGTCAGAGAATTTGGTTACATTTTATTAATGCTTATTGAATTAAACTCTGTGTTCTTGCCCTTCTGGGAGAATACAAAGAGGTCATCCTTAAAAAAAGCGTAGAAATGGATAAAGCCTAATGCTCAGATTCTTATTTGATCTTGCAGTGTCATAAATGGAAAGTTTTGACTATGACAGTACAAGAGAAGAAATTAATAAAACCTAGAACTCAGTGAAGACTTTCCAACAGTGAAGAAAAACAAAGCAGCATAAAGCTTAGACCCAGAAATAAAAGGAAAATTGTTAAGCAAAATATTTTTCAGATATTCTGTTGAAACAGTATTTGCTTTATGAGAATGTTACTGTCTGTTTATAACATAAGCACTCCTCAGTTATAGTAGCAACATGGCTGGCAAAATCATCCCTTCTAAATGAGTTTGCATAACCTCTATCACAGATTAGCTCCTTTAAATCTCTTTTCCCAAAAATTGGAAAATATCATGACATCAAATTTCCTTTTATATAGCTTTCTCTTTCTTTTTATTTTGTTGTCATGAATACAGATAAAACAGTATTAAAAAGACAGCAAAGCTGAATGCCATCACATCTGGGGGATAATTCACCTTTGTATCATTAACTGCCTTGGAAAGTCTGTTCTTTTTCTGGCTTTAGAAGACTTTTTTTATGAGTGTTTTATGATGTTTCTGTTTACACAGTTTTTTTACAACTGTTGCAAATAGACACAAATACCATAAATTACAGAAAAAATCACCCCTAGATCCCTTCAGGCTTAATATGAAACAGTTGCAACGAGAGGAAATGTGCAAGTGCCGCTAAAGCCTCTTTGATAAATTCCACATGTAGATTCAAGTTCAGATCTCAATTCTTTGGAAAAATATTAATATAAATTCACATATCCCATCTTCATATCTTATTTAAAAAGCCCAAACAAAACTCAACTATATTTATGAACATATCTTCATTAATTAATTTGATCATGATTTTCTTGGGAGACTTTGATACCACCAAAATATCATGATAGATGGGGATTTTAAATACTACCCATTTATTTGCTCCACAGTATCTGAAAATTCTTGCTTGGGATTATCATGATATATGATGAAGCCATGAACAATATTCCTGAGGAATGGAGAGTCTTCATGCAGATAGAAACATGTTTCATACTTATGAACTGTATTTAATATATTTTTGTCCAGGTAAATGTTTATGTAAAAAGAGTGATTCATATATAATTGAAAAGACAACGAGAGAATAAGCAGTTAATGTTGCTGAATTATATTGTACAGAGGGAAATAGAAGACAATGAACCAAAGAGCATTGAAATGCTCATCTCAGATGAACACTGCCCAGAAACTGCTCAGAAAGCAAGAAATGTCTTTGCAGGAGGATTCAATATATGAAGTAGTTCAGTCTCAGTTCCTTTTAAACTATTAATTACTCACTGTTCATAGAAATGACCTAACAAAGCACATTTTTGTAATGTGTTTGTAGCATGATTTTTTTTCAAAGTTCCTTTATTAGAACAATTTTCCTCCATATGTTCTTCAACTACTTTTACAGTGTGATTGACGAAACAGCTCTCTAGAAATGCAAGCTTTTATTTCTAAAACGCAAACCCTTGGTGCTATTGAGCTCAGCTGTACAGCCCAGCTGTGATCCATAGAGCAATTTCAAATTAGAGAGTGCTTCCTATTTCTGATACTCGATGAACACAAAAGTCTTTAAAAATGCATCTTTCTGTAGCATGTTTTCTGCCCCAAAGAGTCAGTATCTGAGAGCACTGTGATAGTAGTACCTTCTGCCAAGTATAATTTGTCCCTAAAATATTTAGTCTTGAGTAGTCTCAAGTCTCAAAAACTCAATAGTTTTTTACCACTTAAATCTGAAGCATCTTATGCACATCCACCCTGTATCTTTACTAGCCATTAGAAGTCTATCACTGTTGCTGTGGACAGGGAATTAGACATGAAAGAATATTCATCTTGTCTCCTCAGTACTCATACAAGTTTCCATATAATGAGCTTTAGCACTGTCCCCAGAGAAGCATGTGATCAGAGAGATGAGATTGTCCACAGCAGAAATTTGAGTTTGAGGAGTGTTACAGAACAGGATATGAAGTTAAAAGTCATTGACTAGCATAGCCACAACTATATCAAAGAGCACTCATCATGCATTCTCATTAATCTCAGAGTAGTCAGCTTTAATGCATTTGTCAGTGCATCCTCTCTTCCCACCAGCTGCAACCTTCCTTTTTTTGATCTCTAACCACGGAAGACCTAATTTTACAAAATAGATGTCCAGGTTCAATTCATCAGTTTGCAAGAAAATTCAGCCAGAATTTTCAGCAGAAAATTAATACAAAGTTGACTAAGAACAAGCCTACCAATAAATTGGGTGTATGCGCACTTGCTCATCAATCGAATACTTCTGTAAGTGAAGTCACTTGGAAACTGTTATTCTCTGCTTGTTGACGTGTTTTATTAATTTTGAAGCATCTCTGGGGTTTGATTCCTTTTAATTATTGACCTTTTATAGGTATCTCTATTTCCTGTTTCATTGTTATACCAGAAAGCCTCTAGAAGACAGCCTATTGCAAATTCTGCATTGCTGTTATATGGTCAAAGAAGCTGACTTAGGTATTTTTGCAATTTGCATGTAGACAATATCTTCAGAAAAAAACTTGTTTAGCCCTCTCATAGAAGTTGTGTCTCGTCACATGAAACTTTAAAATTCTGATCAAGAAAACACAGTAACCATTCAAGAGAGTCACACATTCAAAAGACTGGCAGTCAGGAATTTCTGAAGGCAAAGAACCAAAAAAGGTTCAGATTTGTGGAGTAATACCTATGTTTTTAAAACAATGTATATATTGGTACAAGTGTAGTTCTAGAATAAAGCTAATTTAATTTCACAGTGCACTAAATTTGAGATAAATGGATTAACTATGAGTACAGAATTTTCCAGACGAATGCTAAAGGATTTAAAACCTTAAGATTTACAACTGAGTAACTTATCATGGAATCATCAAGGTTGAAAGAGACCTTTAAGAAAATCAAGTCCAACTATTAACCAGGTACCGCACTGTAACCCCTAAACCATATATACCAGTGCCAGCTCCAGACACCTCTTAAACACTTGCAGGGATGGTGACTTCACCACCTCCCTGGGCAATCTATTCAAATGCCTGATCCCGCTTAAAAGGGAAAATGTTTTTTCTAATATCTACTCTGAATCTCCCCTGTCTCAGCTTATGGCTATTTGGCCATTCCCCCTAATCCTCTCACTGCAGGTTTGGCAGAAGAGACCATCCCCCACCTCTCTACAACTCCCTTTCAGGTAGTTGTAAAGAGCCATGAGGTCACCCCTGAGCCGCCTCTTCTCAAGGCTAAACAAACTCAGCTCCTTCAGCCATTCCTTGTAAGATGTGCTCTAGACCTTTCATGAGCCTTGCTGCCCTTCACTGGACTCACTCCAGAGCCTCAATGTCCTTTTTAATGTGAAGGGCCCAAAACTGAACACAGTACTTAAGGTGCGGCGTCACCAATGTTGAGTACAGGGGGATGATCTCTTTCCTAGTCCTGCTGGCCACGACGTTCTTGATACAGACCGAGATACTGTTGGTCTTCTTGGCCACCTGAACACACTGAAAGAATATTGTATTATTGAAGTTTTACCACAATTGATGTCAAGTTTCCAAAAAATTGTATCTGTTGTAATGTAGCTATTTGGCAGTTCGTTGGACAAGGATTCCTTAATTCAAACAAGTTTTGTTTACTTCCACCTCACAATGATATGACAGTTTGCAATTTCATTGAATGGTCTGAAATTTAATTACCAGCAGATTGAACCAACCTCTCTTTTGAACCACATTTTCATGTCTGAGGGTTATTCATAAGGCACTCTATGACAGGCTGGTATTTTTAAAGCCTATGACAAATGCTGGCATTACAGAAAGTACACTGGGAAATCCAGGATAAACTTTGAAAGCCTTTATTTAGAAATGAGAAAATAGCTATTCTAGAAGTCATTCAGAGAACAACTGAAATCTCGAAACACTTCTCACTAGTCTGACCAGAAATAAAAGAATTACAAATCAAAATCAAAACACACCTACTAATCAGTCAACAAACCAGAAGAAAACCCAGAAAAAAATAGTATCCATTTAGCTAGACTCCTTGAATGTAAGAGAATTTCTTTAAATGTTACACAGCTTACTTAGACAATTATTAGTAGAATTCTTGCATCCACAGCTACTGAAAATAATATAAAAGATTTGTCTTCCCACAGTATATTCAGTATATTCACATGAGTTTGTTTTCCTTTTGAAAAAGATAAACACTTCTTGCACTGTAAATGCCATTATTACTTCAGCATACATTAAGGTCCATTACTCACTTTCCTGACTATTTACACAAGATAACCCAGTATCTGATTCTAAATTATATAGAAAAGGCAAGGAAAGAAGACAAAATATTAAGTAAATGTTCCATACGTCAATGAAGTAAAGTCCGTACGTTAATTTGTTTATGGAAACCAAGGTTTTGCCTAGAGGCAAATTTCAGTTTGTGTCCTTTTTCAGTGCATAGTCATGTTTTTGCTTTATCACTGTATGAATTACCATTATAAACTACTGTATATTTGATGCTTGCCTATGGCCATCCAGAGGTCTCTGCTAATGGAAGGCTGAACAGCATTAAGACCACATTAGAAATGGCATGTTTTATTTAGGGACTACATTGGTAACTTAGTACCATATTTCCTTTTGCAATTTGCTTACCATAATTGTCAAAACATTTCCTTCTTTTGCAAAAGTGCAGCTGTTACAAAAGCCTACAGAAGAAGCAGAACAGGCCCTGCTAGTAATATGACACTTTCGTTGTTGACTCATTGATAGCTTTTACAACGTTTTGTTACATGGTCCAATTTATTTCTTTAGTCTCAAAAGTTTCAAACTGTCATGAGGGGTGAGTAGACAAAGTATTCTGAAACTAGCAGAATTCCTTAGATCTCCTCATTTCAACAACTGGGGATATTCAAATAACAAAGATAGAATTAAGTCCTTGGAAAGTGTAGCTTCTTATGTGACCTACTTGAGGCTGAGTTACGTAACTGAAGGAAAGAATAAATTTTCTGAAATTGAAAATGTCCTTCTTTGGGTTGTTTTTAAGTCATAAATACCTTCAGTTGAGCTCAGAGCCACTATATTAACTCCTATCTGACACAATTACAAGAATTAAATATTTATCCTTCAGTAGACACTATAATTCAAGTGTATATAGGCCTGAATTCTCTACCTTGCAGTCACAGGAAGGGAATTTATTAATTTTGAAAACATAGCTGACTTAAGTTCTAATGATTTTTAATCTGACAGCCTATGAGTGTTAGTTATGACTAAAATAGTTTTAAAATTTGAATTCTTGCTGGCAAAAGTCTGGGTATTTACCCACTGTCAGAAACTTTACTGATGTGTTAATGTTTGTTTTGATGCAGAGTAACTTCTTAAGGAAAAAAAAAACAGTTTTGCCTGAACAGTGAGAAGATAATAAAAGTATGAACTCATTGCAGAAAGATACACTTTAACATGGCTTGAGATCAACAGCACGATGCAGAGGAATGTCAGGAAGCAATCCTTAATTAGCTACAATTGACTACTTGAAAATTGCTGAAACTTCCTTGTTTACATGTTTTAAAGATGGATTATACAAATTCTAGGAAGTATATTCATTGGAACAATCCAGGCTTGATCAAAAAATGTCAGAGTTACGTGATATTAGAACATCACATAATTTTTCTGGAAGTGGAGAGAAAAACAAAACAGCCAACAAAATGACCAACAAAACCCAACCATTCATGACAGAAAAACTCCACAGGCTTAAAATACCCAAATACTGTCCTTAGAGCAATTCCTCTATTATACCTCCAAATAAGAGTAATTAGGAAAATAAAAACTTTCAATTATTATGCTTCTTATTTCTGAGTTTTTATCTGTCATTATTCCTTTCTCATCAGACACACTAGAAAAGCAGTGCAACTGACAAACTTATTGTATGAAAAACTATGATCTTCTTTGAAGATATTTCTGTATTTCTTGAGGGAATAAGCAAATGAAAAAGACAGTGCTGCCATCATAATTAAGTCTAAAGGAAGAGATACAGAACCCCCAGCCCTAAGATTCAAATATTATTGAGAAATAAAAAGGATCAAACTTTGTACCCATTTTTATTTCTCTTCAGAAATGAGTACCTGTCTAAATCCCACATACTAACCAAGAGATCACCTGCACATCTTCATTTCCTCTCTTGCATTGTACATGCATGTCCAGCACTGACCTACATATTAACTTTATTTGAAAGAGGAAGGAAACACATAATCCAGATGCATTGGTCTTTATTTAATTATGTGGCCTATGTTCACAGTCAGGACTTGGATTTTCAGTCATAGCAGGTACCATACTAGAATACAGGTGATATTTCATCAGTGCTTTGTCTAAAAGGAACAGGCTTTCAAAGTGACTGGAAGAAAGGAAAAAAATGAGACTCTACAGAAGATTCTAAAAATATCTCTGAAAGAGGGGCAAGCTAGCACAAAATTATTCTTACATTCGGTGAACTAAATCTTGTCCATATTTATAGCAATGCGTGTTGTTTCCCATGCATCCTGATTTGTAATGTTTACGTATTGATTATTCTAATATTCCCGAAGCTGGCTCTATGGTTCATGAATGAATACATTTCAATTAGTATACACTTTGAAAACTCTCTGTGCAAAAAGACAGACCATTGTTTGGAAGAAAAAACAAGCTCATGCTTTAGCACGCAACACTTTCAGGGAGTGAGAAGTTTAGAAGGAAAATCCTTGCTTGAATGTCACAGTATTAAGCCATACGAGTTCCAGGTAGACACTAAAGCATACACACTTTATACACACATAAATGCATCCATGACTTAATCCCATTGGGAATATGTAAAAGTCAGTTGGAGTTGATTTGGTAAATTACATCAAAATCATAGCATCAAATTGAAAATATAAAGTTAAAACATTCAGGTGTTGAATGAATGTAGAACTCTCAGGCAGGTGAATGACATGACATGCAAGGGAGCCAGGTGCATGCAGTGATCTTTTCAAGTGAATCCTTGTTTCTTTTTTGACACAGTTTTGTTAGGAAAGAATGCTCAGATGTTCACTCTACATTCAAAGAATCTCAATTTTTGCACATAAGGTAAAATTAATGGAAATAGTGGACATACAAATAAAAGAAACTGACTATATTTTGTTAAAACCTCTCATTTTCATTTCAGCTTCCCAAATATCACCACTGTGAAACTTTAATATGCAGTGGATGTCCAGCACTCTCCTATTATTATCAGCCTGAAATGATCTTCTGCTAGTATATGCTGCTATGCTATGCCTTAAAAATCAATAGCTGCCAGCAAGAATTTGCTATACATTAAGTTAATGATCTACTGGTGCAAGCTGTACAGTATATATGAGGGTGTTCTATCAAAGACAAAAATGAACTCTTGCTACAAAGATAAAGACAAGAGTCACTCACCTCCATAAAGCAAGGACATTTATTCAATTGGCAGAGGGTATAGATTTCTTTTCTCATCTCAAATTATGTAACAATTATCATATATTTTCTTTACCACAGTGTCAGTTTTAATGCACCACAAAAAGATAATATACCACCTGATTGAAGAGATTAGTGTCCAACCTGAGACCACAAAAAATGGAGTGTTTCAACCAGTTATCTTTCTATTCAACTGCTGCAACATAAATCAGAAAAATAATAAGCTAGGTGATGCGATCACTGGGATTTTACAGTAAAGAATATTATAGGTGCAAATAAGAAGGGTTTTTTTTCTAGATGAGAATATTGCATGATGTGCAGCAGAGATACCCTTCAACCTGACAACTTGAAAGATAAATCCCTTATTATAAGCGATATGGTAGTCAGCTTTGCTGACTGCACTTCTGAGGAGCTAATGTGCTAGATAAATACATCCTGTGCCAATATGCAAGTGTCTATACAGCTCCTATACAATGAACTTGAGATTAAAACAAAGAAGAAATACTGTTGTCAGAAAACTAGCTCAAGGAACACAGCCCCAAGTTGCCTGTATATGTGAGCTGCCTCACATATAAACAACATGACCTCAGACAGGAGACCATGAGAGACATACACCAAGCAAGCACAAGCATCAGCAACCCAGGAGCATGTCATCTGCTGACTGACACTAAGAATTTTATAACTGTATAAGCACAGATTCTACCTCACCTGAAGGACAGAAATATCAATTTACATATTCTTGACTCCTGTCATCTTTGACTACAGCTGACTCACAATTAAAAGGGCTGATTAATCAGAAGTGATTAAAGTTTAGAACAGTCCAAGAATCCAACTGCAAAAGTTAAGAGAAGTGGAACTAAAAAGGAAACATGCTAATAACAAATGTTGTAAAATAGGGAAAGTCTCCAACAGTAGAGTGACAATCCCATTTTTTTAGTTGTTTTCAGTTACACTGTTATTTGAAAATTCAGTAGAAATGCTCAGAAATATTCCAGTTTTCTCTCCTATTAGAAAATGCAGACTTATAAACTTTTTTTTTAATGTGTACTATTTTCAACAACTCTTTGTCACATAGAAGTCAAAACAAAACATTTAGTAAAGGCTGAAAAATTCAGTGAGGAGTTTTTTCTTTCTTTTGTTTCACTGTTTCATTATTATAGAAGAGATTTAGTGTTCTCTTACTAGTTGGAAGAGAAGAAAGTTAAACCACTTCCAAAATGAAGAATAAAATAATTTTGACACAATGCTATTATTCAACTTTTATTCTTTGAAGGACGTTCAGAAAAGTTTTACAGTCAATTTTAATTTTAAACATTTTCTCAAGTATCTCATGAAAGCATTTAAAATTCAAGCTGTGCTGCTCACAATTTTGCAGTACACTCTTTTTTTTCCTAATAGAATGCAAATAGTTTAGACTCCATTTTTTCCCTTTTGCTACTTCACATTCCTTCACAAATTGCTTCCAGCAGTTTTTCTCCAATAGCTATTATTGCTGGATATTTTCTTTAATTTTTATTGTGTAATTTTATTGACAAAAATATTGGCAATTATGAAAACAGGAAAGATAAGTGCCCTAAAATATCAAGATAAATGAGTCAATGTGCTTTCTGAATAATCTGTAGTATTATTTTCCTTATTTAGCTATCTCTTTCTCCTCTTGGTTCATGCTTTAAAGAATCAGTAGAAAGCACCTTTGCAGCTTTGCTTAGAGAAGAACAGCTTACTGCAAAGAAAAGATTTTGTAGAAATATATGTGTACATAAGAATAAAATGAATGTGATGCTAAGAGTCATGAAGAGATTTGCTGTAAAAATGCAAGTCAAACCATAAATGTACAGATGTTTGAAAGTTAGCATCTGAAAAACTTGAAAGATAAATGATTTATGTATTTTAATTTTATAAACCTTTTTATGATGGGAATAGAGTAAGGTGAATTTTCTCTAAGTAATAAGTTATGAGATGCTGAAACATATGTTGAAAAGCTCAGTGTCTTGAATTCCAGACTCAGTTGTTCTGGCTTATTTTTTACAACTGGACTCACATAACTTCTGTTTAATATATTTTGCATTATCAAATATTATTATTAAGCCCTTTAGAAGATAATCAGAAAAAAAATCTTTCACAACTTCTCTACAAAGACAGAAACAAAGCTGTATGAACTTTCTTAGCTCTATTTCAAGGAAATCTGGTGAAACTATTGTGGTTTTATGGTGCTTTCTTCTGTTTTGATGGATACCACATCATCTCTAGGAACATTCCTTACTGCAGTGAGCTGAATGAGTTTCCTAGGTATAGATCTTTGTCTTGACCAAAAATGACTGGTATTGGAATTATCTTACTGGATACCTGGTATATGAATTTGACATGGTGGGAATAGAAATTCAGTGAAAAAGTATAAAATAAAATAAAAATGAGAGTGGTGGGATCAGTGCAATCCACAAGGAAGGTAATTTGATCTCAGCATGCTTTATGTTCTTGAAGAAAATGAAGACAAAGGAAGTAACTCTGGGTGAAGAAACAGAGTATTTCGGAGATTCTTAGGGAGAAGGAACAACAGATATTAATATGTCTTTGACAAATTGGTCAAGAAAAGTATGAAAGGTGGGGAGAAAAACCCTCTGCTTTGACAGAAACAATGATAAGAAAATTGCTGCTAACTGTTTCTCACATGTAAAAGTGGTTTAGGAATCAGGTCCTATGCGACAGTTATAAATATGCTAAGCTAAAAATAAATAAAAAGCTCTACAAAAGAAAAAGTAATTATGTGATACATTTGAACAGAAATTCTCAAGATTATGGGTTATTATATTTCTCTTAGTGATGAAATAGCATAGCTAGATTCATGGCAATTTCTAATGTTAATTTCTCAGCTAGTCATAACATTTAAGCAAAAAAGGGGGGGGGGAGGGAAGAGCACTAGTGGACTTAATTCCATAAAATGTAAAAGAAAATGGATTTTTGTTCCCTGAGCAAAATTCCTGCCATAATATATCAGTGTCTAAATTTAGATTGCATGCCCTTTGTAGCAGAGAGTTTTTTATTTTGTACTTGTTATATCAAGTACTGAAGTGCCATATACATTGACAGTGCTTTATAACTAAAATAATGTTCATAAAGCCATCATTTACAGTGCATAATGCATATTTCAAGTCATTACAAATAGAGTGTCTTGATAGCCCTCCTCATTTTCAACCTATACTAATTATTCTTTTAGGCTACTGAAAGGCTCACTAAGTTACCCAGTGGACAGTATCTTTACATTACAATTGGGAAACCAAATCAGAGTCCATGAAGAAACTGTGCTGAACATACGTGGTTCAAGGCCCTATACTTAATGTCTTTTAAGAAATGCATTTTAAACCTGTATTTGAAGTTGGTAAACTGTATTTCTCTAATAAAGTGTTTACCTTTTTTGTAGAGAGATAGATTTTTTTCCTAAATACTATCTTGCATGTTACCCAGTATATCATTTAAGGGTAATGATGTTTGTGGCAAACTTTGCTTAGTTCCTATTTTTATTAAATTTCATTTGTCCAGTTCTTAACATTCTAGATGATCTCACTTAGGACTACAGTTACTTTCTTACCACAGCAGGAGAAAAACAGGAATATGCTTTACATCAATGAAGGCTAAAAGCATCCCAGGGTCTATTAGGAAGAGCATTGCCAGCAGATTGAGACAGATGATGTTTCTTCTTTAATCAGCACTGGTAAGTAGTGAATAACTGGAGTAATTTGTCCAGTTCTAGACTCCCCAGTACAAGATAGAGGTGAAGATATTGAAGTCCATCAAAGAGCCCTGAAGATGATTAAGGGACTGGAGCATCTCTCGCACAAAAAGAAGCTGTGAAAGTGCGGATTGTTCAGTTTAGAAAAGAGAAGGTTAATGATGGATCTTATCCATCTGTATAAATATTGGGGGGAGTGAGGAGAGGGGAGTGGGGGATGATCCATCTGTATAAATACTGTGGGGAGGGGACCACTCAGTGGTGCCCAGCAAACAAGAGACAATGTGCACAAGCTGAAATACAGGAAATTTCATTTAGACATAAGATTTGTTTGCTTTTTTTTTTTTTTTAAACTGTGTGATCAAACAATGGATCAGATTGTCCTGACAGGTTATAGTGTCCACCCTTTGATATAGCCAAAACTCTACTGGATGTGGCCCTGAGCAGTCTTCTGTGAGTGGTGTACTAGACAATCTCCAGAGGTCCCTTCTGCTCTAAAATAATACAAAGTGAGGGAATTATTTCAGAAAGGCTGCAGTTTAATTCTGTGATATAAACTTTATATCTGTTTTAGGCTTTTCATTTCTTAATTGCAGCAAATGCAATAGGATTATCTAATTTATTTGCTTTTTATCAACAACTACGTTTCTGTCGTTCTATCTTAGACTAATGAGCAAATGTTTTTCCTAACCTGATCAATTAAAAATTTTTGAATTGTGTATATCTTTACAGAGAAGCAGGAGATTGCCTGAATTCTCTGCTGATACAATGGAACAGGTCTGTCCTAAGTGGAGAATGTCTTGGAAAAAAATCATCTTTTCAAATAAGATGCAGAGGTAAGTTTCTTGTTAAGCTTTATAATTAAAATCTCAATTAATTCTATGCTCGTTTAATTTATTTCTTCTCAGTAGTGAAAGCAAAGAACCAGAGTGTACAGAAGGAGATTTTTGGAAACATCCGTCCTTTATATCTCTTCTAAACCATAACGTCATTGTAAAGAAACAATTTCCTATTAGAGTGAGTGTTTGTTTATTGTCAGATACCCCATCACCTTTGATCAGCAAGGCACTAATGGACCTCAGAGCATTCTCTGTTCCCTGACACTTGTTATTTTTGCATTAAGACTCATCTTATGATTGATGAGTTTGACATAAGCAGAACAGCCTCTGGCCCAGAGAGAATGTAGCAACTAAGACAGAGCCAGTGGTGGGCATGGCTGATCAAATGCTCCCTGCTGAAACAGAAATGTTGAGAAGGATTTCAAGCTCTTGTTTGTTCAGGAATATGGATGACATATGCTTGAGGATTTGGGATTATAACTGGAGAAACACAGCAGCTCCAGTTAAGGTTATTGACAGAGTTTCTTATTGTATCCTTTGCCTTTCCTCACCTTCTAGTCATCTAGTTGCAGGGCAAAACAGCATCACCAGAATATCCCCTGCTGCTTTTTAAATCTGATTACATTTGACTGACTGGCCAAGAGAACAGAAAAAAATGTTTGTCTGAAGTAAATATGTCTTACTTATTTCTCATCCAGAAGGGCTTATCTTTGCCACAATGTAATGGAAACCTATTTTTAACTCATTCACTACAATTTTAGTAGTTCCACAGTCTTTTAGCCTGTATGATAATTTGCAGCTTTTCTTTTTCACCTTTTTTTTTTGCCTAATTAGAAAGAGACAGACTTGGTAAGTAGACTTACAAAGCTAACCAATACACAAAGCAGTACATGTGTACAGTACTCAGCCCCCACACTGTACTGTGGGGGTTACGGTCAGTTTATCATACCTTGTTTCTGGCACTGCTCTCAGGGAGAGGAGTCCTTCCATTGCTCCAGCAAGGGATCCTTCCCATGGTAGACAGTTCTCCATGAACTTCTCTAACATGAGTCCTTCCCATGGGCTACAGTTCTCCATGAACTGCCACAGCATGGGTCACTCTCCACAGGGTGCAGACCAATCCCTCAGGAACAACCTGCTCCAGCATGAGTCCCCCACAGGATCACAAGTCCTACCTGGAACTCTGCTCCAGCATGGGTCTCCTCTCTCCATAGGCCCACAGGTCCCTGCCAGGAGCTTACTGCATCAGGGTCTTCCCACAAGGTCACAGCCTCCTTTTGAGCATCCACCTGCTCTGGTGTGAGTCTCCTTCATGAGCTGCAGGTGGATCTCTGCACCCCATTAACCTCCATGGGCTGCAGGGGGACAGCCTGGCCCACCATGATCTTCACCACAGGCCACGGTGCATGCTCAGCTCCGGTGCCTGGAGTATCTCTTCTCCCTCCTTCTACATAGACCTTGGTGTCTGCATAGTTCTTTTCACATATTCTCACTCCTCTATTTTCTGGACACAATTGCTTCTGCACAATAGCTTTTTTCTTTCTTCAATATGTTATCCATAAGTGTTACTACCACCATTGATTGGCTTGGCCTTGCCGCAGTGACGGTTCCATCCTGGAGCCACCAGCATTGGCTTTGCCAAGCATGGGGAAGCTTCCAGCAGCTTCTCACAGAAGCCATCCCTGAGGTCCAACTGCTGCCAAAACCTGGTCATGCAATACTACTACAACTTGTTCATAAGCTCATTTATCATACTTAATTTTTTTTTAAAAGTGCAAAAAGTCCTCAGCAATGACCAAATTTTAACTACTCTAATTGATATACTTCAGATTGAAATATAAAATATTAATTTAACTAAGTGTGGGAAAGGTTTTATTCAAATATGGACTTGAAAATAAAGATATAAGGTAGATGATTTGCCTCAAAAATGTCTTAAACATGTTGTGTGGTATAAGGGCAAAGAAAAGCTTTAATATAGACTACTGAAAGGAGGACGGAGACATCTGAAAGGAGAAGAAAGCACATGATGTGAAACAAGTGAACATAAACTCATTTTACTAATCTACATGAGCAGGACAAGACCTAGGGAGTACTCAATCATCTTCAGATCACATAGGACTTAGCCAAAACTTCCATGCTTTTCACAATTCCTCAAGAAGTTGATGTATAAAAAATGCCACATAAGAAAAATATAAGAACTATGAACAATAATCAGGCACATCAAGCTTTTGGATCAACTCTGTCAATGTCATAAACTGTTTTTAGAATTGATATTTAAATGTCTCAAGAATGACTATATCTTCTTCACCTAAGAATAATGCCATTCGACTTTAGAAAAGACAATTAAACTAAATGAAATATGAACTCGATTACAAAAGTAAATGTAATTACCAGTAAAATTTTGCTCCCACAGAAGACTAAGAACAATCATGGGTTTCTCATAAACCCAATAATTTATATTCTGAATTGTCTTCATGACAAATGAAAAACTTTCCATCTCATACCTCTGTTGGCAACAACTTAATTTCCAATGTAAGGCCCTCTCTCATTTCCCTGAAATTTATATATTATTGTCAGGATTCATCAATCCAATGTGATTAAGTGTCTCTCCCTGTAATAGAATAACCAGTTTTCAGTAGGACTGAACACATCCGATTATGATTCACCAAATAAAACTCTCAATTGTACCCAGGCGACCATCAAATTTTGATTCAATATCTACATATATTATTAAGTTATAATTTTAAATGAGCTTAGGTTAAAACAAGGAGAGATAATATTGGCATTAGTTTTAACTGTTGCTTTCTTTATACAAATAGATTTGAGGAGAAAAATATTTCTGTGCAAGATGAACATGAAGTGTAAGTTTAGACATGTGAAAAATATTCAGAGAACTAGAGAAATAGCAGAGGAAAATCAAAGTGTGACAGCTGCAAATTTATACAAATGAGTGGACAGAGAAAGAGAATTAACAAGCTTCCCAATACAAAGTGGAAACCATTCAAGCTTCTTGCTGAGTTTTATGTAAATCCTTCCAGTCTGACCAGGGTGACCATTTTAAGATAGTAATTTCCTGATGCCACAGAAACTTGAAGAAAGAGACCAAAACATAAACAAGTAGCAATGCCTTGTGGCCTTCCCCTAAGAGGAAATACCCAGGGAAGGATGATGGGACAGTGGGGAGCAGGTCGGTGCTAAACAGTCTGACTTCATTCTGGAATTTGCCAAGAGTGTGTGGACCACTCCACAACAGTGTTTCATAACCGCAGTGTCTCTATGTAATCTAGATGATTTAATGTCACGTCAAGTTTTACTTTCCTACAAAACTAAAAAGAAAGGCTATTTTCTAACTCAGGACCTACAAATGTATGCCAGCTAAGAACATTTTTATTATACATTGCAGAACATCTTGAATCTTAAATGCAAAATATAAAATTTAAATTCTGATTCCATCTGTTGCTTGGAATGGTCTTATTATCATCATCTGAAACTCTACCACTTGAGCAGAAAAAGGAATATTATTTTTTAAACAGAAGAATTATTGAGTCATTCATGAAAATGGTTCCTTTTTGATTGGAATCAAAATGAAAAAAAATAAATTCTTTTCTCTTTGAGGGAGCATTTCCCTCTACATAATAACCCCATAGTGCTTTATGAACATTAAAATGTACAGCAGCAATTTCTCTTTCTGAGATACTAACTCTAATCACCTCATTTTTTCATATGATAAATCTAAAAACTAGACAGATTCCAAAACACAAGAATATATACTGGCATGTTTCTGTTGACTGGAGCTTAACACAGGTAGGCAGGGTAAATTTAAGAGAGAATAGGGGAAGATCTGTCTCAGAGAAAGTCAAGCAGAACAGTTTTCTGCTGAGAAACATATTCTTCTAGTTCTATCCTATCTCTCAAGGCCTGGTAGAACTGACCTGAATAGCTTTACATACACATTGCATTATATATAAATACATATATTAGCTCTAACTGTTTATGTAAAAACAACCTGGTCTAGTTGAAGGTGTCTCCCTCTGTTGCAGGTGAGTTGGGACTGTATGATCTTTAATGCCCCTTCCAACACAAAGCACTTTATAATTCCATAATTCTATGATTCTAGCATTGAAACATAGAATCATTAAGGTTGGAAAAGACGTCCAAAATCATTAACCAAACACCACTATGTCAACTAAACCACAGCACTAAGTGCCACATTCAGTCACTTCTTGGACATTTCCAGGGATGGTGACCCTACCACTTCCCATTCCAGTTTCTTCCGGGTGTTCAACCTGAACCTCCCTTGGCACTGCTTGAGGACATTTCCTCTTGTCCTGTAGCCTGAGAGAAGAGACCAACACTCACCTTGCTGCAACCTCCTTTCAGGTAATTGTAGAAAGCCTCCTTTTCACCAGGTTATACAATCCCAGCTCTCTCAGCCACTCCTAATATGACTTACTCTCTAGACCCTTCACCAGCTTTGTTGCCCAATTTTAAAAATTATGGAATGCTTCATGAATGATTCTATTAAGCAAAATTTTGGCTGCAGTAGGTTCGTGGCTGCTCTTTCTTTTCAGATTGTACTCTGCAAATATCTATACAGCTTTACATTTTCTTTGATTTTGAACAAAATTAAATCTTTAATAACAAATGTGATCTCATTAAAATGCCAAACACTTTACCTTAGAATTTTTGATAGACTTCTTGCATCAGAGATTAGTTCATAGTTTCTTACTGACTGCACCACAGGCAGTTGTAATCTA
This sequence comes from Acanthisitta chloris, assembly GCF_000695815.1. NCBI lineage: Eukaryota > Metazoa > Chordata > Aves > Passeriformes > Acanthisittidae > Acanthisitta > Acanthisitta chloris. The sequence goes on from NW_008676444.1 coordinate 105,586, forward strand.
AAACATCAACAAAGTGACAAAAAGTCACTTCATTGTATCAGAAACATTGATCCAAAAGTGTCAAGTGCACCAGAAAAAAATCTTCTCAAGAGTTTGGTCACTGTCAGCAATAGAGCTAAGATTTTTGTGTAGCAGTCACAGGCATCACTGATCTTAAGCTGTAAATTAAATCAACCTAATCAGTCCCTTCCAACCCAAACTTTTCTACAATTCCATGTTTTAGAATATATAATATGCTAATATACAATAACATGATCACACATAAGTAAATAACAATTTGCAATTAATGTTGGTAAAATATACTTTGATAGTAAGAACAAACAAGCAAAAAGCAACAAGAAAATAGAGCATAAGAGTTTTGTTTATCTGCTTTAATAAGAAGAATGATGGACAGGTTTTGCCAAATGTCGTCTTGGGTTGTTCAATAAAAAAAATTTAGAAGCAACAGTCCTATAAGATCTAGCACATTCTCTTGGCTTTTCTGAACTATCTCTGAAGTGTTCATGAAAAAGAATACAACTTGGACTTGATCTTAATTTTGAGAACAGCTGATTCTGAAGAATTTTGGGTTACTTTTTCTTCTGTAATTTTCCATTAACTAAGACAATGAGAAAATAGAATTTCAGAGGTTTATTGCATGAGTGATGGAAAAAATACTTCACAATTAAGAGCCTCACAGGTACTTTCCTGACCATATAGAAAGAAAAATGTGGAGAGATATAAACTTTAATGGCAAATTGAAAACCAGTCTCAGATTTGGAGGGTAGAAGAGTGAGAAAATGTTCAGTTTCTAAATAAGAAATAGTCTGGTTTTATGGTATGTAGGAGCAAGAAGATGCAAAGACTTGTGTAGACCTCAAATCTATTTTCTAAAATTAAATAGTGATCAGCCAGTCATTTTTAGCTAAGTCCACACTGTAGTTCATAGAAGGCTGGCCCTTTTATGTCCTTCTAGGAACAGTGGATTATGCTAACCGTTACAAGCAAATCAAACTGAACAGAATACAGACTACTAGTTGGTGGATTGATTCCCATCAGAACGTCAATTACAATGTGGTTGACTGAGAAAATATATCTTTTGATGAACTTCTTAGTGCAGGTTTAGACAACATTATGCAACACACTTTTCCTGTTAAAACACCACAGGGGATCAAATTTAGAAATCATAGAATTATTCCTATTAAGGGATTAGGAAATACACCTTTCCAAAATTTATCTTGTACAGACTAATTTCTGTGGAACTTAACAGTATCAAGTAACACCAAAAAAAATGTTGCAGTGGGTTTATACTTCTTGATAAATTATTTCTAATTTATGGTGAGTTTGCCAGTGAGATGAATGTTTTGTTTGGTTGGCTTTGCTTTTAAGACTTTCTTGGGAGTAATAGGAAACAGTGAGATGAAACTGATCACACTAAATTTTAGCACTGGTAACAAGAAACACAGCTAAGAGCAAGGTTTGTTATGACAGACATTAATTATACTTTTAAAGAACAGGACAGAAAATCTGGTTATAAAAAATCAGATGTAGGTGTATAGAATAGCCTTTATTTTGGTGAAAGGGAGAGAGCCAAACTTTGCCAATATACATTTGCCACCATATCACACAGTCAATTTACTGTGAATGCAACATTGGTAAAAATGGTGCTGAAGAAAATCAGAAAGTAAGAGTAGGCTTTCTTTTTCCTACCTTGTTTAATCATATTTATGCATGCCAAAAGCAGCAATAGCCTTTTTAGGAAAGCACTGAGTTTTGCAGGTATTTCTCTATCTTTCCCCAGCTCCCCCACAAAATTTCTACAGGTGAGCTCTTTGCATTTTGCTAAATATTTGCTAAATACTTTGCTTTCAACAGGACAAGAGGACATAGCTCAGGTTGTGCCAAAGGAGGTTCAGGTTGGATATCAGGGAGAATTTCTTCACTGAAAGGGTTGTCAAGCATTGGAATGGACTGCCTAGAGAAAAGGTGGACTCACCATCCCCGGAGGTGTTTAAGAAATGACTGGACATGGCACTTAGTGCTATGGCTTATTTGATAAGGTGGTGATTGGTCAAAGGTTGGACTTGATGATCTTGGAGGTCTTTTCCAACCTTAATGGTTCTATGAGTCTATGATGTAGGAAGCTTATTGCATAATTCTCAAATAAATTTTGCTTCACTAGTTTTCCCCTAATAGCCTTCTGAATGAGTTGTGTGGTTTATGTGGCTGTGAATGTTAAAAGGATAGCTTTTGAAAATATGTGCAATGTGAAATCTAATGTAAGGAACTAGTGCAGATAAACCTTTATATTTAAGGTATTTTAGATGAGAAAGTGATCAAGTACTTCAATATTTATAGAAAAATAGAGGGGGGAAGTGAATTAATATTTGCTTCCCAATGTAAATACATATTAAAAAATATTTTTCATTTTGATGTTTCACATAATTCTGCTCTAATTTTACAGGATGATTTGTACCAGTTTACAGACTACACAATAAAATTTTAGTACAGTTGTATATAAATTACTGGAAAATAAATATTTGGAGAAATAAACAGCCAATACATTTGGCTATTTGAACTCATAAGCCAGAGGAAGCTGCTTTTAAAGTGTCCCATCACTGAGTGGAAACTGGCCTATAATTAAAAATATCACAATGTCTTTTTTAAAAAAATCAAAGGATTTTGCAGTTGTCATGTTAAAATAATGATTTCAAAATTATTTGCTGGCATCCCCTATCTTGTGTTCCAACTTGAATTTACATCATACCAAGGCTTACAGAAACCAATAAGTACTTCTTCAGTATATATAACAAATATTTTGTTCTCTGTGTTTTACCTTAAAGGCTTTAACCTGGAAATACTGAAATGGCTCACACTCTGTGCCAAGGGCCCAGTTTCCACTAAGTGTGTACAATAAAGTATTTGTCATGATTACTTTAAATGATTGTTGCTAGAGACAGGCACCACAGATCTAAAAGAATTTGCACATTCACAATCTGTACTGAAGAATGATCATACAGAAACCATGCATTTGGATTTCAATTTGGACTTAGTAGCAGAATTCATACAAAGGTTTCACAGAGTAGTGAGAGAAGTTACATGGGAATCTAGATTTGGTCTTTCTCTAGTCCTGAATCCCAGGAGTTAGTGGGAGGGAAATACAGTAGTAAGTGGCAACTTACAAAACATATTCAGGTAGCATTTTGTCCAAAGCTATCCTAGAATTAAGAAAGATCAACTCAGCAAATTTCCTTTCAGCCTAGACATGGTACCGAGTCCTGACGTTTTACAGTTTGAGGGGTTTGTATTAGAAATATCATGCTGGGTTGAACATATTATGCCACACTACTGAGTCTGACTAAGCAGCACTTAAAAAGCACAGTGAGCCTAAAGGGACTAAGCTGGCCTAGAGCTAAAGAGCTGCAAATTTCCACTTAGACTCATTGATGCCGTTGTATTTCAGGCCAAGGAAAATGTAAGCAGAAGAGGGAGCATATTCATGAGTGGGGTGTACTTGACATTTAACAGAAATTATGCCTGGCTAGTGGAAAGTTTGTTTGCTAAAGTCATTATCACCTCTTTCTCTTTTTCCTATATCTAAGCTTTCTGCCATTCTTCCTCTTAAACTGGGAACACATGCCTTAACCCAGCATGTTCTTTTCTCCTTCAAATCCCTCCTATCAGATGCAATTAAATAGATTGCACATATTTTCAGGATTAAAAAAAAATTACCAATGGAAAATTAAAGTCTCAGAGTTGTAAAAACCACATATCAAATTTCTGCACTGATCTCTCCAATAAGTCTTTATAATACTATGAAGTGATAACCACAGAACTAACAACACAGTCTCTGCCACAGATTTCAGGAATGAAAGCAATGAGGTGGAAACAAAATTAAAAATGAAAACCCACATTTTCTCCAAGTGTCTCAGTACTTGAGGTTAAATGCATTTCATATGGACAAAAGTAATTTTTTATTTCCTAACCTGGAAAATTTTTAAGGACAGGTTTTCTGTTCTTTTACAGTCTTTCCATTAAAGCACACTTTGTTACAAAAAGTCAATTAAGAAAATTGTTGATGCTGCAGAAAATATTGCTCAAGAACTGAACTGCACTCAGGCAGCAAAGAAATTCTCCCTGTGCAGATGAGTGGTTTCAAAGTTTGGTTCTTCTCACACCAGCAGATAGCCACAAATTGCTCTTCTAGTTCCATGTCACTGTACAGAAGAGAATCAGCCAGAGCACTACACACTCAGCCTCCTCCATCATGTAGTGTGACGTTTTGAAAACTGACTGAAACCTCCTGCTGGGAGAAACCTTTACAGAAAGCTTCCATTAAAGTTCTGTCTGGCAGATTGCAAAAATGGCAAGTACCTAATTGAGGGTAGTAGCACATTGCTTCTTAACAGGCTATTTGGTACTATGAGCCATTTCTGTGGTAGAACTAAGTTAACTGGCAATTAATTTTGTTGAAAAATGTCAAGTCAGCTTTCATATTAAAGGATATGCAAATAGAATTCTCCTCAAACCTTGGATGCAAATGGATTTTGCCTTATTAGTTACAATAATGTGATTGTATTTTCTGTCTGGAACTGTCACCACATCTGAAGTACTGTGTTTTTGGAAGATTAATATCCTAGAAGTTAAAAAAAACCAGAAAAAGCTCCAGGCCCAACATTAGTTCTGGTGTTCAGACAAAAAGCAGAGGAAATCCATGACCAAATCTACGACAAATAATGACATAAAACACGTAACATATGCTGAGGAGTTTTTAGGAATATTGCTTATTCTATGTGTAAAATGTTACTCAGTGTTGCTTAGCTCCATATAAAAAGAAGGGTAGCAGATATTTCTTTCCTAGAAGTCTTTACACAGAAAGAAATCCCCATTTCTCCCTCTGTCTCAGCTGAACTTCATAGAATTTGTTGTAAAGGCTGTATTATTTTGTGAATAATTTCCATTTATTTAGAAAAGTCTGTAATGATGTTTTTACTTAATTTTCAATAAAAATATTTTTATTATGGACTTATTTAAAAAATAAAACATTAATGTCTGTGATACAAATGTTGAATCCATGTCTTTCACTTTAATTTGAAAGTTGGCTTTCCAGTGAGTAAAATATACATGAAAATGTCCCAAATTTCTCTGATTTCAGTCAGTTATGATTTCAGGATTATTAAAGTATGCAGTCAAATGCACTTTTAAAAAATCTCATAATGTTGACAACTGATTATCTAGAGCTTTACTTGTGTAAGCCAGAGAGAGCTATTCAGAGTGCATTCAGATTTTATATGACATCAAACAGGATATGAAAAGAAAACCAAAACCAAATCGTTGTAGACTCCTTTTAGTTACATTGGTTGAAATCAACTAGTAAATACTTGTCAAGAATTGTTTTGCCAGATAATTTTCTTCTTGGTTCAAAATTCCTTACATTTTTTGTGCGCACATCAATATTTTTTCCAAATCACGTCCTCTCTGAGAGTAAAACAATATGCTAACAATTAAGTCAACTGAACTCAGCACATATGAAAATACTCTCTCACCAATAATTTGAATTCACATTTGTACTTAGATTAGAACAAACAAATAAAAATCCAGGCCAAAAAAAGAAAAGATGGGATTAAGTCCTCAAATATGGCAAACAGTGTAAATTGTATTGTGTTGAGAATGGGTATTGTCCCTGCAAGAGAAACACACAACCCAAGAACAGCCAACAAGACGTCTATGCATATTTCATACTCTATTTTTCTTATGTAGCTTCCAAAGATCAAATGCTCCAATCTTTCTGAGTTCAGTTCTTCCCAGTGACTGTGGCTGTATATTGACTTTTATATATGTAGATAAGCAACTTATTAAAATGAATAGCCACAACATGTGTAAGCATACTTGATTTGTTCTAAATGAGGCCTAGGGCCAAAGATGTTGGCTACTCTGTTGCTCCATGCCCCCCCATCACAGCTACCTGGCTGCACTGTGAGTCATCTAAGATTCCTACTCAAATAGAAAATAAAGTCCCCAGCAAGCCAAAGGACTAGCTTGCCAGTAGAGTGGAAGGATCCATTGATTCATCCAACTTGAACAATGTTACTAGATTCAACACAGGAGAGGTAAAACCAACAAAAATACAGAAGAATGGAGAGTATAAAAACATACATTCAGCTTTTGACAGTACCTGGGTATCTTTTGGCAGCAGATTATGAGTGCTGGCTAGGAAGGGAGGATCTATCTGATCAAAGTAAGGAAAACGGCAGGGGAAACAAAATGCAATTTGAAAGGCTAATCAGGACACACTACAGACAAGCCATTCATCTATTGTTGATTTTAAAGAATAAATTATTCTCCTAAACTTTTCTTACTTATTTCAACATAGCAAGGACATTGATTAAACTAGCAATGACCAGCAAACATTTGAACAAAAATAGTTCCATTACTACCACCACCACAATAATTTGCCAGAAATGCTCTTTGATTACATATTAGTGGCAAAGCTCAAAACTGCCTGTGATCCTACTAAATTTCCCTTATGTAATCAGGTAATATTTAATTAGGAATTCTATTTAATCTGTGTCTTTGCCAGTATATTTCAATCACTGAATCCATAGCATACCATTCTTATCCTTTACATGAATTTGAAGAATTTCAAAGAAGAATTTAATTGCAGCTTGTTGTGATGGTGTGAGAAGCACAAAAGACCTTGAATCTGTGTAAACACTGCTCAACAATAATGAAAACACCCCTGTGCTATAGTAAGCACTCTTTTAAGCACAAAACCAAAACATATCCCCATACTAAGTACCATTAAGAAAATTAACTCCATCCCAGAGAAGGCTAGCACATAGCTGAAAGTGTGAAACACTTAAACTCTAACCACCAATGTTTACAGTGTCTTTTCAGTTGTAAAAGGGATTTTTTTTCCTACTGTAGAAGGCTACACTTTGCAGCAGAGGCACTTAAGCATTAGTGGATTCACTGAATGCCACAGAATACACTTTCTACACCTGATTACAACATGTTTTATATAATAGATAGCAAGGTTGGGCATTGCTGTCAACTTGTATTGCAGAGTGCATCTACCATAGGCAGCACAGGAAAAAACAGATAAAGGAAAACGGGTCAGGCGTTGTGTCAGTAATACATTGCCAAACTCACCTGTGGGGCCAGGGATGATGGATTTTAAAGAGGGTATTTAGTCTTTTGGTACAACACAAGGAAGATTGCATATTTATACTGTAGTAAATTCTTCTTGATTTGAAATACGGAATAAACTGTACCATGATGCATATACTTATGCATTCTCTTTTACAGATATCCCATCAGAAGAAAAAAATTAACCCTTCAATCCCCAATCTTTACTGTTTTCTGATATTGCAGATAGGATCATATCAAAATATTCTTATAATTCTGTTGTTAAACATTTTATTGGAGGTAGATTGAGTAGGGTATATTCATCCAGCTCAGTGACCAAAAGTCTAGAGAAAGATATTGCTGATTTTTGTCATATTTAGATTAGGTCATAAATAGGATTGTATACTAGAAAACAAAACCCAAAACATAAAAAAAGATAAAGCATTAGGGTTTGACATTTCTTGAACCATCCTTTCAATATTTCAACATAAAAATATTTTGGAGCATATAATCTTCATCTGTCCTCAGTCCTTGACATTATACTCATTTTTTAGGTCATGATGCAAAAGTGGTTTACACACTGGATGTGCATTCCTTTGCATCACTGGTTCCTAGACTGTTTCTCAGGAAATCAGATCGAAATAACACTAATAATGACCAAAAGCAACAGAACTACAAGCACTCAGTCATGTAACCAATGACTGAGTGCTTGTTTAAGCCAACTGCTCTTGGATTAGGCTTTCCTTTTTTGGATGACTATGACTTGGAGTTAGTAAGAAACCATTCTCATAAACAGAACAAGCTATTCTACCTTTATCCAGTGTTCAGTCATACAAGATAAGGAATAACTGCCTAATCTGTCTTTTGAACTATACTGACAGAGATGATTAATGTCGTGTGTGCGGTCTAGAGGGTCTGTGCTGGAACACCAGTGCATAACTCTGCTGTGCTGCCTTTTGTGTTCAATCAACTTTCCTGCCCTCCTCTGTGGTCTCTTTGTCACTTTTTCCCCAGGACAGCACAGGGTGTTCTCCATGTAAGACTGAAGAAGAAGAGTGGCAGAGGGAAGTGGCCACCTCAGAACTTCCTCCTGGTTCCTGAGATGTACAAATGATTCCTCCTTTTCCTTAGGCTTAGTTCCATGAGTTCCAGGTGCAGAGACTGCATATACACTAATGACTGCTCCATGGTTTCTGGTCCCAAACTGACTGAAGAACAGAAAAAAGAATCAGTATTTACAACTCGTGACATTTTCTACCACTTTAAAAAAACCAAAACAAAACAAAACGGGTTTTTTTTTGCTTTGGTTTAGTTTTAGAAGTGTAAAAAAGCAAGCTCATGAAATACAAAGTGAGAGGTAGCTTCTCATCTAAACTCAGCCATGGTTTCTTCTGAGAACAGAAAAACTGCCAGTATGTCCTTATGTATGCCATACTATATACTAAATTATAACTTCCTGGTCAGAATATTTATGTATGTATGATGGATTTATGCTCTTCTCTTCTCATTCATTGTATATTTAGAGTCACAAACCCACATCAATTTACTCTGATAATTCTCTTGTATAAACATGTTCTATATATAATAAATTCTTATTAACTAAATGTATAATTTTAAATAACAATGAAGAAAGAATACAATGATCAGAAATACTTGTGATACAGACAGAGAATTTCCATACATACAAAAATACTGATTAATTCTTATTCATCTTGTCCATTCATCTAATTTTGACAGTGAGATCTCTCAGTGGCATTCAGCATATCACCCCTCACTTCACAGTGAAATTAAGTATCCACTCAACAGTAAAGTGCTTGGCTGTTATTTGACTATGTTTGCTCTTAATGCTTTTAAAATCCATTAGCTCTCATGCATCTTATTCAGATTGACAGTGTTGTTGTACAGAATGAACAGTTACCATTAAGCCAACTAGAAGACAAAACAAAAAATTTGGCTGTGAAAACCTGAGAGTTTGCATGTATTGATCAGGAAATGCCTGCTATAAAATAAGGGTAAAACTACAGAAAAATGTAGGAACATCAATATATTTCCTGGGCTGAAATAATGAACATTTGTATCAGCTTTCCTCAGAATTACTTCTTCTGTTTTCACAGAGAATTGAAGAAGTAGATTAATGTCTGGTATAATTGATTAGGTATTAACTCTAGGTGAAGATGACATGAGGGGAAAATGGTAATGCATATGATTTATTACAGTTATATACACTGCATAATGCTACACCAGCCAAACAATTGTTGCTGGCTGTATTAGCTCTCTGCATTGAAGCTGATCTCATGTTTGATATACAGGAATTTATTCATCCTCCAAAAATTTCAACCAAACAGACTAAATTATTTCATCTAGTTTATCCAAGATGTGCATGTTTTGCTAGAAATTACATCATAGTAGAGGAGAATCTTGTGAATCACCCCTACAATATTAGTTTCTTTGGTTAGGGAGATGGGCAGAGAGTTTTCTCAAATCTTAAGTACAAATGTGTTTTGACTTCAGAAAAATAAGCAAACATGCTTTCTCAGAAGCCTTTTATATTCAATAGAATTCTAAAGTTGTTACACCACCAACAACAAAACCCCTCTCCAAATCTTTAAGTATAGCTTAAAGGTATTTTGATTTTGAATAGACCTGGGTCCAAAATAAAACCAGGTGCTGTACAGGTTAACTTCATGGACACCCAAACACAGAGCAAGCTCCTTGGCTTATCAAAATGTCTGTAACAAGTTCACTCAAAGGCATAATCTGAACTCTTTCAAATTTTAAAACCTTAGGGGATGTTCATATTGGAATCAGGGCTCTATTATCTTGACCTGATCTTTAAGTTTTAAGGGTTACCCTAAGAAAAATTATGAGAACCATATATTCTAAAAACTTCATTTAAGATCATCTCCATGAAATGATGAAAGAAAAACTATTATATTTTCTATGTTGAAAGACCTAAATTCATGGTTTGCTGTTGCTGTGACACACCTAATGTCTGCCTTGTTCCAGCCTTGAGTTAAGGAATTTGCCTTGCTTGACTCTCTGTATACCCATCCCCCTGCTGTGTGATCACATTTCTTGATCAGTTTGATCTTAGGTCTCCCTTAGCAGAGTCTCAATCATCAAGTTCCACAAAGCAGTTTATTCACAGTGCAATAATACAGCAATAGCCCAAGCAAGAACCACTGGGCTTTTACACTCTCACAGTCTACCTGGACAAAAGCTTCCCTCTTCCCCCTGAGACTTCTGGCCCTGCCCTCTTTCTGTGTTCATCCACGTTGTCCTCATAGCTGGCATGCCCATCTTCATCTCCTTTGTTATCCAAAAGGTCACCAGTTCCCAGATCCCGCTGTATTTCCCAGCTTCCATTCATCTGGCTGGCACCACCCACCTTCATGCTCTTTTATTATCTCAAAGGTTGGCAGTTCACAACCTCTTGTCTCAGGCTCCACACCCAGAGCTCAATCCCCATTGCAATCTACAGCTCAGTCTGCAGCTGGAAAGCAAAATCACTTGGATCAGATGTATTCCTCAATACTTGTTTCTTGACAATAATTGTTAGGAATTCAGAAACCCCAGCAGTATAAATTGTATAAATTTGGTATATAGCTCTAGATCCAAAATTCCATCTCTTCCAGCAATATAACAATGGATTTTTTTATACCATCCTCCATAAAAGAATGGAGTGTTCCTGAAAAAGAAAACCCAGAAAACAAAGATGTATGGTATAGCAAGAAAGTGACAGATACTTGTGCAACGGAATTATGTTTCTTTGTGTATTCTTTTCTTCTAATGCGTTTATTCTACTAAAATCAGAAATAAAACAGGGAAACTATACCAGACTTAGTCTTTTAAATGGACAGCATTACTTTTATTTTAGGACCTGGTCTTAAAAGCACATTTCAACAAATGCAGGGCTTACTGTCAACAGAAATCAACAGCCCTTCCAAAGCTACTGTATTCGATACTGTTTATCAGTAATATCCTTGCTTAACTAATTCTGTGTGTCAGGTAGATTTCAGGGGGTTTTGCTCTCTTCATACACACACACACACACTTTATTAAATAATACCCATAGGTAAAAAAGATACAAGTAAAACCTCACAGGCTGCATGTGAAACCCCCCACAATTCTACTGATGAAATAATACTAATATTAGTGACAACAAAGGTGTTTAACAAGTTAGTGAAAAAAAACATCATCATCACTATAATATTATATTAATATAATTTCAATAACATTAATATAATGATATATTTTTTACACCCCTCAGCCATAAAATCTATCATTTTTTTCACTCTCATTCATCACCTCTGCTCCTTGCAGTCCCTGTTGTATATCTCCATATGAAAGTGAGGCATTACTGATTGATTAAGCAGTTTATTTGCATTAAAAAATTGAGCAGTAGTCAGACAACAGGTTCATAAAACTTAAAAGGAAAATACTTAAATCCTAGACATCAAGTTCAAATTGAGCCAAAGAGTGGTTAACAGAAAGTGGCACTTTGACAATTTGTTTCCTAGTGTAAACATTACTTATTTATTTTAAAAACATGAATATCAAGATTTAATACATTTTTTCTGAATAATGAAATTTTCCTAGGAAGGAGAATATTCCCCTGACAGCAACTCTGGATCTGCTGAGTCATCAAGATAACTTAGTGATCTCTTGCACCACCGGCAATACTCAATAACATGAATTAGAGTAGCAAAGCTATAAAGCATTTTCTTACAGCAGAAGGCAGGTAACTTAGCTGTGCCTCTGGACAGCTTAAGGCACTTTGTTGATTGCTGAACACAAAGAAGACAGGCAAAACACTTTAGTTAACATAGGCTGCACTTGTCTAACTTTGCTTCTAATAAAGTTAGTAAGGGTCACCCTTATTATGCAGGTAAGAGAATATGCAGCTAAGCTGTAGTACATTCTCCCACTGCCTTAACTGGACTGGGAGCTTCTGAACAGGAACAAAGTGAATAGTCTGTTCACTGTTCCTTGAACACGCACTTCTTAAGGCAAATTTGGCACTCTGTGCTAAATTTATGATTTTTGAAAATATTCTTATTACTTCCTATATAGCTAAGCATAAGCAAAGTTTCCTGTGAAGCTGCATACTAAGGGAGAGCTTTGGAAAATTCCAGAAATAAAGCCCAACTATAAGTGTAGGAAATCAAAGTCATATCATCCCAAATTTCAGCTCTCCATCTATTACAAAATGCTTGCATTGATGTAAGGACACTGTTAACTGGCTCTTTCTTGTAATAACTGGAACAAATCTCCTGCAACTGAAATCTTTGTATATATGAAGCTGCTTTCATAGCAAATTTTGTGATTGATAAGTTTTCCACTTTTTTTTACCTTAACTTTCAGCCTTTTCAGTGAGCATCTGTTAGCTAAAATGAAGCCTATAATAAACATTTATGTCCCTCTTTATGCTGATTGTTGTTTACACCTATGTGGCAAGGCTGTAGGAATATATTGAATATTTATGTAGCAAGAAATTGCACCTCCAACCTATTAAACACTGAGTGGAGCAGCTGGGATTCGCTAAATGCATTCAGACCACTAGCTCTATCCATTATTTATCTACATTACTAGCTGAATTTGCAAAGATTGTTCACTCTTTCTCCCCTAACACCTGATGACAGTTGGATGGGAGCACATCCTTTTTAACCCCATCAACATCCCCACTCATTTTGAATTACATTCTGCTCTACATTCTCATTATGATGAAATCAATTTGTGGAAGTCCAAAACCACTATCTGCTTTTTAAGAGAAAGTTCATATTATGGGGCTTGCTGGCTACTCTTAACAACTATCTAGGTTATAAAAGTACCAGTCAGGGACAACTTTGTTAGGTATTCTGTTGTGTACTTAAGTAATTTGAACTATTGTCTGAGGTAGACCCAGAAATTTGCAATCTAATTTAAGGCAGAAGTTAGTATTTGAACTATCGTCTGAGGTAGACCCAGAAAATTGCAATCTAATTTAAGGCAGAAGTTAGAAGCATAGCATCAGAGAGGAGGATGAAAAGGAACTGTTGAAACAAGTTCAGAGGAAGGCCACAAAGCTGATAAAGAGGACTGGAGAATCTCCTCTGTGATGACAGGTTGAGGAACTTTAGACAGTTCAGTCTGGAGAAGAGAAGGTTGCATGGAGACCTCATAGTCACCTTTCAGTATATGAGGGGGCTACAGAGGAGCTGGAGAGGGACTCTTTGTTAGGAACTGCAGTGATAGGACAAGGGGTAATGGATTCAAATTGAAGGAGGGGAAATTCAGGCTAGATACTAAGAAGCTTTTTCCTGTGAGGCTGGTGTGATGCTGGAACAGGTTGTCCGGGGAAGTAGTTGATGCCCCTCCCTGGCAGTCTTCAAAGCCAGACTGGATGAGGCCTTGAGCAGCCTAGCCTGATGAGTAGGTGTACCTGACCCTAATGGTGGAGGGGGTGGGACTAGATGATCTGTAGGGTCCATTCCAACCCCTAAAATTCTATGATTCTATGATAATAGTTTGTAGTTTCTTACAGACTATTTCACAGTTACTTCTAATCTGAAATATTAACAAAAACCACTTCATTATATCAGAAAGAATGATCCAAAAATATCAAGGGCATCAAAAAAAACCAAATCCTGACTGGAGTTTGGCCACTCTCAACAATAGAGCTAAGAATTTTATGGAGCAGTTAGGCATCATTGATCATAATTTGTACATTAAATCAAATATATTAGTGGCTACACAAAACCAATGATTCTTCTCATATCCTAGTCAAATCTCAATTTGCATTCATTTTATATCAAAGCATATCCAGAAGAAAGTCCTAGGTGTTACTCAGTCTCAGCTGTGTATCACTTTCCTCACTTATGTGTATACAAATACTGACAGATATACACCCTGAGTAGATTGTTGTTTTACTACACATGAGATGCCATTCTGTGTGTTCATGGTCTGATTTCTACTAAACACTTTATACAAGGGCAATTAACTATTCTATAATCCAACATTGAAAGTATGCACTTTTTACTTTCCATTCATCTGCGCACAACAGTTCTTGCCAGAGTCAACACTCACTTGATAAGGACATATACATATGCATATATATATAAGAGGATTTTAAACCCAGGTTAAATTAGCTACATTTTCTAGAAAATATATTATCAGAAACTATATTAAATGTAGTGCATTTTTTTTCATTCTTATTAATCTCAGAATCAGGATCTAGAACCTTATTAGCTTATTAATTTCTTTTTCATGTAAAGTTCATTAGTAGAGGTTTGATTTCCTCTATGCGTTTGGTTTTTCATTTATTTCTTTCATAGGATCCATTACCTAATCATAGCTAAAAATTTATGAGTTTTAGGTTCCCTGAGTGTTCTGTTTTCTTTTTTTTTTTAAATAGGGGTTATATTATCCTTTTTCCACTCCTCAGAGACTTCACTTGACTGTTAAAATTTCTTGAAAATCATGGATAGTGGCTTACCAATTTCATCTGCCAGCTCCCTCAAGACCCGTGACTGGATCTCATCAGGTGTCATGGATTTACGTACATTCAGGTTCCTTAGATGTTTGTAAAACTGATCCCCTCCTACAGTGGGCTCAGGGTCTTCATTCTCCCAGTCCTTTCATTTGCCTTTCCCAACTTGGGCAACATGTCTAGAGTATTTGTTGTTGAAGACTAAGGCATAAAAGTCATTAAGAACCTCGGCCTTCTCTCTAAAGAACTGCAAAGGGTTCAGAAAAGAAAATACTCAAGAAGCTGTTACTGTCCTTAAGCATAAGCAGTGTTTCAGTGCCCTGTAATATCTTCAGGGAAAATTCATGACATAATCAGTATGAAATATGTTTTTTTGACATGGATTGGGTTTTTTTAATAGAAAAGCCATCTTGATTTTATCCTGTTCATCAGCCTGAATACTCTAAGAATATAAATGTGTAAATTTAAAAATATTTTCAGCAGTATTTAGTGGCTGAGATTTCTTATCAGTTGAGATAAACATAAGACTACAAGATTCAGGATTAACAATAAATTGATATAGTACTTTGAGTGCCCAGAAAGTGTGTAAGAGAAAAGAACTGCTGAACAAAATATAGGTAAGTACATGAATATAAATTGATATTTCAAAAAGTGTAACTCATTGTATATTTTCATCAGCAGTGAGCTATTTATAGTGATCTTGGATAATGTCTACTGTGTTTTTAGAACTTTCAGTATTGCAAAGGATTAAGGGAAGCCACTGATGCAAACAGAACCATACTTTCTCCAAGCAGATGCAATGCCAGCTTCATCCATTTCCCTTTGTGGCTTTGAATAGTCTATCTCCAGTCTTCACCTGGAAATCTCGCGAAGGGTGTTAGGCCATCACAACCAAGTATGAAAGAGGGTCTAGTACAGAGCATTTTATACAGTTTTCTAACAAAATAAATGGCTATGTCACAGATAAAACTGTCTAAATTGCAATATTCACTGCATTAAATAAAGATTTGTAGATATATATTTCTGGAATCTCTGTCAGAATAAAGAGAATATCAGGAAACCATGAATTTATATGCCTGTACCATTTCCAGGTTAAAAGAGCATTCACTGCAGCTTCAGTTACTTCTTGAGATACAATTCAGGGATTTTCAATCCTTTAACTAGCACATTTTCCAGCCTGTTATCCGTTTATAAATCTGCTTATTATTTTCATAGCAATGGTTTGGTCAAATATTTATTAATCTTGTTACATCAAAAAACTTATTGGGTGCATTTGTTGTGTATTGGTGTAGTTTTTCAAACGTTTTTCATCAATACTAATAAAGACTGTAGACATTGTACTTATCTGGCAGTGCAGTGTCTTAGGATTTGACTGAACTTGCCTTGACCTGAGATGATTATCTTTTTAGCTTTAGCAAATACTTATAAACACTGCGTAATGAACAATAGCCCTTGAAATTAAGTCAGGATACTGACAACTCACTGTGTCATCCTACTTAATCTATGCTCCAGGAACACTGGCATAGTCAGCCTAAAAATCCAGTGGGATTTTAGAAAAGACATAGGTATAGGTAAATTTACTTTCACAGTGGTTTTAAAAACACTCTGATCAAGGCAGCTATTTTTCTGTATTGATTTGGACTATTATTACACCTAGATTAGTAATAGCTGTTTGTTAGTTTTAATTAGATTATTAGGATTTTAATTAGGATGACAAATTATTGGCTCTACATGTAAGGTGTACTATATTTTTCTTATAATGATATTCTGGGTGTAGCATCGGATATACTAAGAGACTTGCAAAATTGAAATCATTCTTTTAGTTCAGTGGATTGTATGTGCACCAAAACAGTCCTAGCACACATGGTAGTATTCTGAGGAATAGTGTGTCGTAAGTGGTATACGTGCTGAAAAGGAGTTTTTTAACATAGTAATGCTCTTCACTAGCAGTTTGCAATTGCCTTAAATCAAACAAATTAATAGAGGTTAAATAAATCATTATTTTTTTTATAAAAAAGCAGAGAAGTCACAATTATTTGAAGACCTACCTTTTTACCACATCAAGTTATAATTTCTTGAGTTATAAAGTATACTAACTTCTCCTCAAGCTTCTTGCCTTAGATTTCAGAACTGAGAATCATTGGTTTTCAGGCTCTTTGCTACATACATGGGATTTTAAAAGTGCTTAAGGAGGAAACTAAGTGTTGAATGTTTTACTTAGGCTTGTGCACAAAGATCTTCAAGCATATTGAGTTTCTTCCTCACAGAGTCAAGTTCAATATTTGCTGAAGTTCCTGAATCTAACCCTGCCCTGAAACCACACAAACCAGCCTAGATTCTCCATATATCCATGTCTATCCATTTATTGTCAATGTCCTTAAGAAGTACAGAAATGATCTCTCCCAAATTGTAAACATAGGAAAATAAAGAACAGAAAGAAATGCTTTTGACCACAGTAATACAATGCCTGTTGCAGAGGTCTGACCTAAGAAGCACTCTATGAGACTCTTTCTGTGAGTATTCAGAAAGAACATTAGCATAGAAGTCATGTTTTTTTTTTCATTCTGTATCCATATTTTGATATTGCCCAGAACTCAATTAAAATCAGGCCCCATTATACTGAGCACAATCAAAACCATATATCTGAGGAAATTTTGCGCCATATGATAGAAAAAGTCTTTAATTATGCTTTTCAGTGCTGCATACACAGTTTTGCAATAATTTCTACTGAGATTATTTTTATTCATAAGTGGTTAAGCCAGTAACATTTCTAAAATGGAAGGTTTTATTATGGAAGAATAAATGTCATTCTTTTGCTTACAAAAAAAGCAGCAGAGAAAACCAGGTCAGGCAATGCCAGTTCTGAAAATTGTCTTTCTAGCATGATTACTTTGATTATCTGTAATGAAAAAAACAACTTTAATTATATGTAATCAGAGCTGTTCAAAATGTTTGTAATAATGTCTTAAGATCCACTGGACCTGGCAACATTTTAGTACTTTAGAAAAATCAGGCATGCCCTTTGTGTTGGTGACCTTGGGCACATGATGACGCAAAGGCTGCAGTATCATAACAGATGTCATGTACAGAATGCATTACCTCATTTACTGTTCTTTTTTTTCAGTTTTAATTGACTGTTGGACATATGTTCATCATTCTTGATAAATCCGCTCAGTCTCTCTGCTAAAGGTCTTCTTTTTCTGCCTTCACAGACACTCCTGATTTTCCCTCCAATATCTTTTCACCATTCTCTCTCTGGCTTTCTCCATCTTATAAATTCTGTCTCTGTTCCTCACAGCAGAGAACAAACTGAAGTTCAGCAAGGGCAAATGCAGGGTCCTGCACCTGAGGAAGAATAAGTCCGCACACCAGTACAGGCTGGGAGGTGATCTGCTGGAAAGCAGTTCTGAGTAGAACCTGGAGCTCCTGGTGGACAACAAGGTGTTCCTGTCTGTCAGCCAGCAGTGTGCCGTTGTGGCCAAGAAGGTCAATGGCATCCCAGGGTGCATTAAGAAGAACATTGCCAGCAGGTCAGGGCAGGTAATCCAGCCCTTCTACTCAGCCCTAGTGAGGCTGCATCTGGAGTACTGTACCCAGTTCTGAGCCTCTCAGTACAAGAAACATGATGCTCCTCTCCAGTGGAGGGTAGCAAAGATGATTAGGGACTGGTGAATCTCTCTTGCAAGGAAAGGTTGAGACAGTCGAGCCTGTTTGGCCTGAAGAACTCAAGACAACTGAGAGGGGACCACATCAGTGTATAGAAGTATCTGAAGGGAGGGTGTCAAGAAGATGGACCCAGGCTCTTCTCAGTGTGCCAAGCAATAGGATGAGAGACAATGGGCAGAAACTGAAGCACAGGAAGTTCCACAGAACCATGAGGTAGTACTGCTTTACTGTGCAGGTGACTACACACTGGAAGACATTGCCCAGAGAGGTTGTGGAGTGTCCACCACTGGAGCTATTTAGTATATTTTGGATGGAATTCTGTGCATTGTGTTCTATTACGACCCTGCTTGAGCAGGGAGGTTAGACCAGGTGACCCACTGTGGTCTCTTCCAACCTTACCCATTGTGTGCTTCTGTGATTCTGTGATTCCTCACTTGGACAGAGGAATACTTCACCTGACCCAATTTGCCTATTCACCTTGATTTGGTTCTTTCCATATCTATGGTCATTGAAGATGTGATAAAATGCAGAATGAAGATTGTATTTGGTAAAGATTTTAACCAAGGCTCTCTGTTCTCTAGCACTTTTTTCCAGAGATACAAATAAACTTTTGAAATGCTAAAATGTGGAAGTGTGCAGTAGATGAGAAAGAACTGCTATAATCAGATAAGACTTTCACATGCTGTCCATGCTTTTATGCATCTGGAGGACATCTATCTCTTGTGGATGTTTTCTGCGTGAAAGAGCAGGACTGAAAAGGTTCAAAATGAAATGTGATGGATTACACTGTTAGTGTTGGATAATCGAAACACTGAATACCTTCCACCTGTTTTATCACTAACATACCTTCAGCCATTTCTCCCTTGCACAATATGCTAGTTGGATACTGCTGGACATGAAACAAAGCTCATGTCAGCCCAAGCAAGAAATAGGAGTATCTTAGAACACCTCTCTTTTTCTGTCTGCAGTTGCAATGAATGAGAGAGAAATTTCTTTGGAAAGGAAAGAGAAAAAGAGAAAGAAAACTAAATAAAAGGCTAACATACCTTCAGCCATTTCTCCCTTGCACAATATGCTAGTTGGATACTGCTGGACATGAAACAAAGCTCATGTCAGCCCAAGCAAGAAATAGGAGTATCTTAGAACACCTCTCTTTTTCTGTCTGCAGTTGCAATGAATGAGAGAGAAATTTCTTTGGAAAGGAAAGAGAAAAAGAGAAAGAAAACTAAATAAAAGGGTCTGGTCTCGCTTTTTCTTAAGGAAAAAATCTCGTATTCATCAAATGGCAGATCCACTGTAGATTCCTAGGCTAATTGCATTTTTTTCCAAAGAAACAAACATATTACAAATACATTGACAGAGGAGCACTTTGTGTGTTTTCCTAAAAGTCACAAGCTGGAAATCCACATCCTTTTTTGCACTGGGAGGGGTCATATACTCCTCCCACACTCTTACAAACGCAAATATTTTGAATGTGTTCATTCTTTTTTTCATTCTTCAGATGCCCAGTTTCAGCTGTATAAAGTTAGTTATGTGCAGCATGATTTCTACATCAACAATTAACAATGTTTATTATTAAATCCATCTCTCAAATTGTATTTAATAATATCTTAAAGCAATGATTCCAGCTGTCACCAGGGTGCCCATTCATTACATATTTCATGTACTGAGAGAAGTTTTTTTAGTCACCACAATTTTTGTCTATGAATTCAATTTGAATAAGAGCTGGGCAAGTGAGTAGGATGAAAAATTAAATCCAGGTGGCATTATGGATTAGGGAGATCTGACCCCCAAACTTAGCTTCATTAATTATCCTGGCTTCCAATTTAGAAAGCAGAAATTTGAAAGTTTTAATTACATTACTTCATTGCATGAAGTATCAATGTCATTTATGATGTCTTTATTGTTACAGACTCATTAACTGCATGCAGTCTTTACTGTAACAAGTACTGTGTCTTCATCATATACATGAAGAAGCGGTTTGGGAGTAAATATAATGCTAGAAGTGTCTAGGTTTTAGGATTGCTAAAACTACAGTGATATCTGCAATACTAATCCAAACCAGTTACAGAGTCTGCTTTAGGATTTAGGTCTCTTGCAAACCAATTTTCAGAATAATCCACAAATTCTGCTGTTTTCATCAAGACAGATGCACCTAGAGTACCAACTGCTACCTTCCAGTGGATTTTCTACACTAAACAAATGTGCTAGATGATGTTTATTGCAAGATTTACAAAAATAAAATTCTAGTTTTTACTTGACACAAGAAGAAGGAGGATTGAATATGTGACCGAAGTGCATACTCGCATTTCAGAGAACATTGAAGGGGAACGAAAAAATAGCCAAAAGACATCAGTATCTCTTTTTACTTTAAATATCTCTTAATTCTGTAACATATGCATTCATCATTTTCAGTCACTGGTTACCCAGTGAGGTGCTGGAGTGACCATTGCCAGAGGCATGAAGAGGTGTCTGGGTCTGGCACTGGGCAATATGGTTTAGTGATATAGGGATTGCAGTGGTAGTGCCAGGTGGTTGGTTGAAAGTCTCTTCCAAACTTGATGATTCTATGATTAATTATAGGGTGTAAGGAACATTGCTAAACACCTACGAAGGCAACAGTACAGCCAAATCCAGAATTTCATATAAAGTTTCATTTTCCACCATCTCAAAGTATATCCAGAGTAACCTGTTTATCTTCTATTATTCTGCTTATTAGAGGTTTAGGATATAACCAACTCTTAAGAAGACTTACATCCTGTAACTGAAATGTCAACTGGTCCCCAGACAGGTTTTTGTCTTTGAACACAGACATTTCTGTATTAATTTTTGGTGTATGCTGACTGTAGTACTTTCAATGCTATTAACACAATGTTATGTTGCATGATTATGTTCAATATAAGCAATACAAGCCTATGGGCTCTTACTCTGTGTCTATGTTCTTTATTCTACTTTGTAATTGGTTAATCCACTAGTAACACACCAATCAAGTTTGTGATCACACTCGCTGCACACGAATTTTGAGGTGCCTGCTACTATAGTATTCATGAAAGTTCATGCAAAGGTCAGCTCTGGCTCAGGCCTTTACCACAGGCTTTAGCATTACCATAGCACTAAAACATAATACCTGGTTAAGCCAGACACTTTGTGATTGGTCTTAATATGTAGCCAACACCCTCAAGCTCTTATTTCATTTTCTTTTTTTATGGTATCTCACTCCATTTGATTGTGTTACCCTCTTTCCTCCTTTCTTTATCTTCCTCTCCCAAATAATAGGGATGTACCTGGCCAAGAATTTCTTAATGTCTGTGTGTGAGGAAAAAACATCTGCAGAAGTAACTGAAGAGGTTGTATTTTAAACATCAGAGTGAGAGTACAACCCAAGGCCAGGGTTCCATAGGGGTTTTTGGTCTGCTTTTGAAAAACAGGTCTTGAGAGAGTTTCACTGTAGCCTTATTGGCACCTGGCAGGAAAGTTTTGTGCTTATCAAGGCCTATGTGGAAAACCAATGAAATAACACATAATACTTTCATTCTAGAACCTTTTCTTCTCCTTCCAGTAGAAAATTTAGTAATCTTCTATCACTTTTTTTCTCAGGGGATATTTTAATTGTAGGAAATCCTCATAATAAAACAAGAAGCAAAATTTTCTGGAAAGAAGAAAGACATATGTGTGAGAATGCATATGTGTTTTCAACTCTAATTTTTTCCTCTTTAAAGGAAAATTATGGAGCGTCAATGCTTACTGATTATAGACCCACTACACGGAGTTTCTCGCTCATTACCTGATAGTTAAATGTAATTTCTCACTCTACCCTTCAGCATACAGTTACTTATGTCACACCATCTACAGAGAGGACCTGGAGATAACCAATTTTTTGCAGGAAACATGCCTGGGCATTCAGATGGAGAGTCTGGAGAGAGAGGGATTTGATGGAGCTATGGCTGCAGACTTTCTGGGCTGGCAGAGCTCTGGAGGGATAGGTGGTACAGCCAGAGGTATTATATCCAGCACTGACAAATGTGTGGGGGTCTTTTGAGACAGGAAAAGCAGTCTGTACCATAACTGGAAAGTGAGGTGAATTTGAGCAGAGACAGTTGCTTGACAATATGCCCAATTTCCTGCTTCGTAAACATCAAATTAACTCATTCTATGAAAAAAGGGGGAAATGCTTCAAATGCATGCATTGAACTCAGTGTATGGTCAGGTTTGCACACAGGCTTGAGCCTCAAGAGAAGCCATAGTTCTTTGAAAGCTGAGAGAACATCTTTGTTTTCTTTATGTTTCCTCTGCCAAGAGTCAACAAAAGCTCAGCGAAAAAGAACCAGCCAAAATATCATTCTCTGTGTTACTAGAAGAGGTGAGGAAATTTGCACTTTGAATAGCAATAAGCTACAGTCCTAAGTGAGAGCTTCGTTCTTTCTCAAGGTGAATGTTTTGCTCATTAAGCACCAAAAGATCCTATACCTTTATATTAGGGTGTTTCAGAAGCGAGACCAGTCATGTCAATGGGTAAATAAGATGTATATATATTTTCTCCCAGAGAGCTTTTAAAGCCATCCAAATATTTCCTGTTTAGTCTGTCTCCTGATGAATATGAGACCATGTTATTCCCTATGCATTAGCAGTGTTGTTGATTAAAGCAACAGAATTATTGATAAACAAATTTAT
>NW_008676444.1:128527-133360 GCF_000695815.1 Acanthisitta chloris
CCAGCTTCCTAACTGGGTCAATTACATTTGTAGGGCCAAATTTGTATCAGGTTTCTTCAATACAGGTTTTCTCAGGTGCCATTTTCTTAGATATTAGATAGAAATCTCAAATTTTGATTTGCACTGCAATTGGTTAATTCAGCTCCTGAAATCCATCCTGGTCTTTCCCCTGTTAAACAACAATGTAAAAGGTCATGCTAGGTGTAACTGTATTTCCTTTGATGGATGGATATCTCATATGTGCTTTGACTTACATTTTAAACAAGGCCAACATTCTGCTTTTGCACAGCAGTAGCTGCAATGAATTACATTCATGCTATATTCAGTCCTGTTCAAAAGTTTACAGAAGAGATATTATCTGTCTTATACAATCCAGCCATGATTAAAATCAGTGATTACAAGGAATGACATTACACTCAAAGAGGCAGTCAAAGGAAATGATAGGTCAGACCTCTTAGGTATATCTTTAATTCATAAACTCTATATTAGACTCCATTGTGCAAAATATCTACTCAAGGCACCTTTTTGTCCTGATCTTGACTCTATCTGTAAAATTAATTACTCCATCATCCTGTGGGAGTTGGCTGGAGGCGTCTCTTTCATTGACCTTAATATACTGTAGGGATCTGATAAAACAACTGAGGATTGATCTGTCAGGAGGGTTTTGTCAGATAAAGTCATCTTCTTCCTATCATGTCAATAGGAAGGTTAGTCAGCTTCAGTATGTCCACAAACTGAACTGGGTAGTCTCAGTTTGCATCTGCTGTGGGTTAGTCTTCTGTAGTAGGATGGAGTTTGAGAATAAAACACATAATTTGCAAGTCTGAATGCACACTTTTGCATGTAATGTAGTTATCCTGGGTCACATTAATGCTGAAGGATACCTACTCAATATAGTCGATGGAGTCTAAACAGCAATGTTATTGTCCTGAAAATAACAATTGAATTACTGACTAAATCATCCTCACAGGTGGACATACTATTCTCCTCTGAATCTGTTGGTTTGCTCAATGCTTCTCTGTTGAACATGAAATCAAACAAGCAAACAAACTAAAGCCCCAGTCTTTTTGTAAGTGCATGCAGTAATCACCATTGGATGTCTATGATGTCTTGGAGAAGCAAATCATAAGCAAAATAAAATAGGTTGAATTCAATATCAAGCTTGAACAGGCAGTACTTCTAACTGGTTTTCATGCTTGAATACAACCAAAGTGTTGTCCACAATGAGTGCAGGATTTTGTATTCCAGCCTAACCGTTGACTTAATAATATAAAGTTGCCACTGATCCTTCTACATGTTTACTGAAAGAATGGATTCATGCTAGCCTTTACCTCCATTTAACATCCTTTTTCATCCACATCATACAACTACTTATGGACTGATTGCATGTTTTATCATTCAAATACTTAAATTTGATTTCTCCAATATTTTTAGGAGTTTCTCCCAAAGGTTAGATAAAGTCACAATTTGAGTTTTTCAGGCCAATTTTGAAACATTTTTCTACAGACTCTTCCCTGTGTCTTTTGTAGCTTTTGCTTCTTAGGTTAGAGGCTTGGTTATACTGGGATTTTTATGGCAAAGTTCTAATGGGTAAGAACTGGAGCTGAACTCAGCTTGCTGCCACTGATTTAATTTTTGTTCCAATCCACTTTCCATGGATAAGAATACCTCAGAATACAGTCACTGCTGCATTCCAGATGCATGGAATACAATGCAAAATTGAACTGGAAAAGTCCTGTGGTAGTTTTAGGTGTATATTTAACATTTCAGTCCATTTTAGACAGAATAATGAAAGCCCAAAGGCCTGAAAGCAACTGTTGGGAGCTGAAAATAAAAGAAAAAAATTGCTAAATAACTAGCAAGCCTTTTTTACAGTTGGATGCAGTGAAATGCCACTGGAATTACTTCATCCATTAATGGGTAGGTTTTATTTCCTTCCTAAAGAGACACAGATTCATGTGAAAGTTTCTAAAAGTGCTTCAGACTTGCCTCTAAATTTTGGGTTAATTGTCTTCCTCTTTGACTATTTGATTTGTGAATGCAAGTAACTGTGGTCACACAATGGCTACAGTGCACTATTACTGCAGAATAAAGATCAGCTGAAGATAAAACCAACTCAATCTGAGGAATCATTATATTTAAATATATTTAAACGTATTTTATTTAGAAATGTCATAATTATAAGAAAAACAAGAAAAATAAGACCATTTATGTATCAGCTTACAACTTATTTTTTTGCCTTAGGTCAGTTTTTCTTGTGGAATCGATTCAAACATTTCACCTGCAAATATGTAAATCTGTGACTGCAAACTGCTGAGATGGAAGCCCCTGTACAGGACTCTTGCTTATGGAATCCCCTTACAAAGCTTTGAATATTTCCCTTGGTTTTTACCATGCATGATTATCAGCACAAAAGCAAGATCCTACACATTCCTAATGTGCACTAAACCAAACTCCTTCAGATCTTCATGAGTATCTGTGCACAGGAATCTCTTTCTGTTTGAGAACACAAATGGCCTTCTGTTCAAATTTAAATGTACTTTTCCTATAAGAAGGCCAAATAAAGTAATTCTTTCCCATATTTGGATATAAAATATTTCCCATCTAATCAAATTCCAATAAACTTATCTTTTTTTATGTGTATACTGCACTGTAAATCAGAAATTGTCAATCCCATCCCTGGTTCTACGCCAAGTAAGCCCAGCCAAGACTGGGCACAGCACTATGAACCATCTGTTCTTACTTACCATTTTGATCTATTTTCTGGTGCTGCTGAATCCTACATCATGTACAGCTGAACTACTAACACTTAAGTTTCTGATCACACATCTCAGACTCTATTTCAGATGACATCCAGACTCTTTGTATTGACCCAGCCCACCAGAGCTACAGTAATACCTACTCAAGGCTGCTAGAAACATCTAGGCATTACCAGATGAGTCAGTGAGATGTAATCATCATATAAGATACAAAACCAGAGCACATGTCCACAGTGAGTCATCTGGTCCAACCTCCCTGCACAAGCCAGGTCATTCTAGAGCATAAGACAGGATTGTGTCCAGATGGTTCTTGAATATCTCCAGTGATGGAGACTCCACAACCTCTCTGGGCAATCGATTCCAGTGTG
Source organism: Acanthisitta chloris (assembly GCF_000695815.1). Taxonomy (NCBI): domain Eukaryota; kingdom Metazoa; phylum Chordata; class Aves; order Passeriformes; family Acanthisittidae; genus Acanthisitta; species Acanthisitta chloris. The sequence goes on from NW_008676444.1 coordinate 131,655, forward strand.
CAGTTACCTGCACAAGAAAGCGGTTCTTCCTCATGTTCAGGTGAAACTTCCTGAACATCAGTTTCTGCACATTGCCTCTCATCCTACTGCTTGGCAACACTGAGAAGAGATTCTTGACACCCTCCCTTCAGATACTTTTATACACCGATGAGGACCCTTCTCATCTGTCTCTTCTTGAGGTTGAACAGGCCCGTTTATACACCGATGAGGACCCTTCTCACCTGTCTCTTCTTGAGGTTGAACAGGCCCAGCTCCCTCAGTTTTTCCTTGTAAGACCCATGCTCCAGTCCGTTAATAATCTTTGTTGTCCTCCATCGGACCCAGTCCACGAGCCCATGTCCCTCTTGTACTGAGGAGCCAAGAACTCGACACAATACTCCAGTTGTGGTCTCACCAGGGCTGAGTAGAGGGGCAGGATCACCTCCCCCAGTCTGCTGGCAATGCTCTTCCTAATGCATCCCAGAATTCTATTGGCCTTCTTGGCCAAAATGGCACACTGCTGGCTCATGGACATCTTTTTGTATCAGAACTAGATTATAATGAACACCTCCTTGAGTTTTCAAAACTGTTTCTTCCCATCACAAATCAAAAAATAGGCCCACACTAGCTACTGTGGGAAAAAAATTTACTCATTCAGTCAAAACCAGCAGAGGTAAAGTGATACTTCTCTGAGGGAAATCAACAGTCAATAGAAAAGGAACAAGACAGACCTAAAATTGAGCTGTCAAAAGGAAGTGTTATTTGGGAATGTTGTTTAAGACAAGACTATATAAATTCTCTAAAAGGAACTGTGAAAATAGTTTCTGATAAATTGTGTTTTCATCTCTGTTATTAATTTTTCCTGAAATGCATATGGATAGATTATGATTTGCCTAAAATAACTTATTTGAAACAAGATTCTCCTATAATCTCATTAGATTATTATTGCTATGTAGATTTAATTTATGATTGCTTTTCAAGTATTCTAAAATTACAAAAACAAGCATGCTTACACTTTTCATTTGATCAGCTGTATACATCTATCTCTGAACTATGTGGAAACAAACTCATTTTTTGTTTTAGCAAATCTGTTCTAATGTATGCAATATGAACGATTTACATGAATTTGAATACTGGTGACTTTTCAGAAGATACAAAGCCAGCAAGATGTGTATCAGTTTCAGAGGAAAATTGATTTCAGTTTTGAAAAACATTTCATCTATTTTTAAGAGCAGCAACATATTTCAACATACTTTCCTCAATAATTCTGAAGACTTATGTAATGAGTTGTCACTGACCATAATGATATTGCCTTTTTCTTTCATTTGTGTGTGTAAAGGGTCTGAGAGTTGTCTTTATGTCCTAATTAATTCCATCAATATATTGCTTAATTTTCTACTCCTGTTACAAGGTATTTTTTCTACCTCTCTACTTCTTACTTGCTAAAGAACATCACTGTTGATGAAAACTGTTTCCAAAGCCCTTTCAAATATTACACAAGAACATAGTTATAAACATAATGTGTTTTTGTTATTAAACCTGAGAGAATGTCTTCTTCACCAGATGATGCCTAAAAATCACCTGTCAAAAAACCCCAAACACCAAAATAGTTATTTTTAAAATCAGTTACCTATAAATCAGTTTTTAGATTAAAATACAAGAAAATCACTCCCAATTTTGCATGTCAGTTAGTCTTTTACCAGGAATTTTTTCACACTGACAAAACT
>NW_008676444.1:133392-151918 GCF_000695815.1 Acanthisitta chloris
TGTAGCAAAACAAATGTGTCAGTGGATGAAATGGCAAATCAGCAGCTAACATTTACTAAATTCAAACTCAATTTTACAACCATCTGTATCTTATTTAAAGCATACCAAACTGTTGTCTAGGATTTTAACTGTAAATTAGAACAGGTTCCCAGCTAATAGGATGCCTGTTTTGTAAACTAGGCATCAAAGACTTCTCTACTTGCAAAATAAATACTTCTCACTCTTTTCAAATCACTTTACAGTAACTCTGGATTTATAAGGATCATTTCCTAGACTTTGGCTTACTGTTCCACCCATTGTACATCCTAATCAGCTTTGCATTATTTAATGAGTTAATATTTACTCTCTTTTCTTTCAAAGTGCAGAGGAAGAAGCGATGGTAGGATGACTCACAGGCAGCTAGACCTAAAACATACTCATCATTTTGAAATAGAAATACAGAAGTGCAACATGTATGTCACAAACGTTTGGATTCCTCTGCACTATATCTTCTTTGTCTTTTAAGTATGATTCTTGAAAATGACCCTGCATTGTTGCACTTTAGGAGTGCAGATGGGATTACCATAATGTGATTCACAAAAGGTTCTCAGGGGAAAAAAATCCCCTAGTATCAAATGTGAGCTTTCTGTGGTTGTTCCAGGAAGTCTGCTGTGCCTCACTCATCTTCTTCCAGGCAACCTATCTTCTGGTAATACCCTGAAAGGGCTCTTACATTACATGCCATCTGTACAAATAAGTTGTATAGACAACTTGTTTTCAGATTGCCAGTCTGTCCATCAGGGTTATGAGACACAAGACACAGGGCCCAGAAGCAGCCCATGTTCAAGGTATGTCTCTTCTTGCTTAAGAAGAGACATAGAGTCTGTTCTCAATCTGGTTATGAAGGTGAAAAACAGAACTGCCATGTGAAAGGGGAAACCAAAAAAGGATGCTGGGAAACAGCAGGGCAAAATTAATTTCTTTGAATGAACAAACCCAGTTATGGCTGTTTTCATTAGAATAAAAAACTGCTCATATAAAATCTTTGTTCTATATTTCTGAAAGTCTAAAAGGACAAACATTCCCCATTAAAATATCACATGTGAAAAGGACTTGAAGGCACTAATAGAATGTTAGCTAAAGAATGAGTCTGAAGATCTTTAAAACTAGCCCATGAAAGAATGTAATTAATTTTCTTTATGTTGATTTAAACCTTCTCTCAGAGTTTAAGGTTAGGATATTTTCTGGAGAACTCTACCATTGTACACAAATCATCCTGTAGGTTTGGTACGTTCTGGTCAAGCCAAGTCATATGTTGCATGTGCCTATATACGATCAGAGCTACTCAAATGATATGCAGCTAAATATTACTCCCTTTCTTAAGGGTGAGTCACTGGCTTTCACTTATATTACATTGGAAGGAGTCTAGAGTAAGATCTGTAAGGCTGTACAGGCCAATGGTTAGTTTTTTTCTCAAGAACTCATGAGTCAGCCTAAGATTATGATAAAGTGTATCTTTTCCTTGTGAAATGAAGAATATAAAAGAGCAGAGGAGAAATAAGAAAATTCATTCTTACTCTCACTATATTTTGGACCAAAAACTCATCCTTGCTTGAGATACTCAGCACACAGGACTGTGCTGCTGGCTATGTCTATGTGTATGCAAGCACATATATAAGAACCAAGCTGTCCCACTTTGCTAGACTCCTTCATCTTCATTCAAATGGATATGATTTCCTGTGATCCTATCTGTGTTCTGATGCATCCCAACCTATTACTTATATTCTGGCCAGCTGCAGGGTTCACCTGTATGCTTGGCTTACAGGCTGTTGAAACTACAGGAATGACTAAGGATGAAGTACCAAAGCAACAGCTTTGATCATGTCTGGATTGAGTGGCTGCTGCCACCATTCTGTCACATGCTGAGGAACTGAAAGAAGACAGTGATGATTTAACAAGATAGAAGGGAGCTATGTAAAGAAAGAGAATTATTGCAGGAGCTGACTTCATACAGTTTATGCTAGAGGCAGCTGGTCTTACACATGATGAATCCACATTTTCCACTAGTGATGGACTGAGGTAAGACCATATGGCAGTTGCTATATTCTCTCCCTATCCATACTGAAGGATAGCCCTGGTATAGATATGCTACAGGTCCCTCACTTTGCAGGCAGGATGGAAGGTCAGAAGTGTTTTGACATTACACACAATTTTCTTTCAGCTGGAAAAGTTCATGCATCTCTCAGAAACATTGCAAGATCACTAATATATTCTCCATCATGGAAGATATGAAGGGAAATTTATTACAAGAACTCTGTATGTCTCATGTCCTGACTAGCTAGTGAAGCATCTTTCATTTTGAAGAGGAAATAAAAGACCATTCTACGAACATTCTAAGGACTATGTATGTGTATGATGTAGGGATGTTTGGATACAAATATTTCATGTATTTTGAAAAAATGACCTACCCATTTTTGCAGGAGACTGAAATAAAGTATGTTTGGGGTTCAATTGCACCCCTTTTAAGTGAAAAATGAAATAAATAATTTAATAATTTTGTACCAGAGCTCTGAACCACCAGAAATTCTTTTCAAAGCCAACAGAGCAACAAAGCCAAGTACTATGGTTTTGAAAAGAGAAGCAAAACTTTCTACTTAACTGATGACACTGTCCTCCCTTGCACTTGTTCACATACAAATCTTTGAACACTTATTTCAGAAGTGAAGGTGATTCACATTAAGATTCAAAGGCTTGGCTTTATTGTGTATAGTTTTCCAGACTAGGACAAGAAAAGTTTCAGATTATTTTGGTCCCAGAAGCACCAAAATTTCATATTGAGAAGCTTATGTACAGAGTGAAATTATTCAAGATCAAAGACTAGAGCTCTTATTCTGACTGTATGTTACAAAGCTATCTCTCGTGATAGTCTTCTGCAGTAGATTATATTCTACTTTATGGGCCAGTACAATAGGAAGCCCACCCTCCTTTCAGGCTGGTGGTGAAATGAAGTCACAAACACAAAAGAGGCTTTGTAAGGTAGTGAGCAGGAAAAAAAAAATCATGGTACAATAACATCTTTTACTTCAGGATCTCAAAGCACTTTAGAAACACTGTAATTAAGCTTCCCATCTTTCCATGTAGTATAAAAGATTTAAAATGGCTTTTAGCAAGAGAAGTGAGAAAAGGATGAACAGGACATAAACTGGTGTTTGCTCATTTAATGCATAATGAGAAGGAAAATATGCACAGTTTAATAATTGTTTTTATTTTAATTGTTCACAAGGAGCAATCTTTCTCCTTCCCACCCTAATTACGGGGTAGACACACACCAGAGTGTGAAAAGCCATAGAGCTTGGGATCACCCGCAGCATGACAGGTTAATTCCATAAATGCTTCCTTCCCCACATCTTTAAACATTTTATAAAGCTCTTAAGTTTTCTTTTCATCCATGGATTTCTCCTTGTTTACTACTTCAATCTACCTTCCTTGACATACTTTTACTCTCTCAAGTGTGTGTTGATTCACTTTTGCTAAGATTGTGTGAACCAATCTCAGCAGAGATAAGAAAAGTAAAAAAGAAGACAGGCCAGATGTGTTATATCAATTGAAGAGTAAAGAATTCAATAATCTTCATACAATTTAATAGTCTTCATACAAGACAAAATGTAAGCTTTGAACTAAATGAAAGAAAATGAGAAATAACAGCACTACATGTGGTTATGAAATATCTTGAAATTAAAGCATGGGCTGAAATGATTTTGTTGTCTTGAAGAGCAGTTTGTTCTTTCCTCTCATCTATTATCTCAATAGCCTACTATGAAATCTGCTCAGCAGGGAATATTTTCATGTCAGAATGCTGTATTTTTAGTCAATCGATTGGTTCTTTACCGGGTCAGAGGCCTAGCTGTGTTTCAAACTGGAAGAGACATCTACAGCCAAAAGAAGAGTCTCTCCATTTATACTCAGGAAGACTGAAATGACAGTGCCTATCTTTGTCCTCTGCAAGTTCACTGGCTGTTAGCAAGGGTCAGGAAACATTATTCCCCATCAAGCAGTGCACACAGAAGTTCAGCTGAAAGTTATCCTACAGTCTTTCACAAACAATTTGTAGATTCTCTACATTTTTTCTGCTTCTGTTACCAACACATCCAAAATCCTATTTGACTGGTTCTGGAGTTTTGCATTCTTGTGTGTGCATGTGTGTTGACCATTTATACTGCAACATCCAAGGAGAGGAACTGTACCTGTGCTATGAGTTTGTACAGCACTGGGCACACTAGGAACTCAGTGGAGTTTTCTTACTCCTGTAGTGCAAACAAAAATTACTTTGAAATACTAACAACAACAGTATAGAGTTATCTTAATTCACTTCAGCACTTTAAATCTTCCTCAGAAACATGGCTCATCTGTAGCTATTGTACACTAGTTTTTATCTTATGACAAGGGGTAGGGGATAGGACAAGGGATAATGGGTTCAAACTGAAGGAGGGAAAGTCTAGGTTGGATGTGAGAAAAAAGGTTTTTACGATAAGGGTGGTGAGACATTGGAACAGGTTGCCCAGGGACATGGTGGCTGGTGGTGTTGAAGGCCAGGCTGGATGAAGCCTTGAGCAACCTGATCTAGTGTGGTGGTGTCCCTGCCCATGGCAGGAGAGACTGGGACTAGATGATCTGTAAGGTCCATTCCAACCCCTAAATTCTATGATTCTATGATCTTTGATATAACAACAATCTTACCCTCTCATCAACAACAGATGATTCTCAACACTTTAAAAAGAGACACCTTTCCTGGGCACATCACTTTTGTTAGGCAATCTATTGCAACTCTGTTCAGTGAAGTGACCCAGAAGATCTAGGAGGTGCCAGCTTGTTGTATGCTCTATAGCTGTCCCATTAAGTACTTTGAGATTGATGGTCTATTAAATGGTTTTGATACAATTTGGTTTCGTTTGGGATTGTTTTTTTCCGTTCTGATTGGTATAAATACATAGTTGGTGACTATAAAAAATTAGTTTATTCAGTGGTAATGGATCAGAAGCAGCAGTAGCTGTGACTCAGCAGGGATGGAAGGTGGACTGGAGCCACCTCCCAGCTCTATTGCAATGAAGGCAGCCGGTGGCTGGTCCAGCTTCTATTTAAGATCACTTCCACAAGCTTTACACAACATTGCTGACACGTGCCATCAATTCTTGATGTACTTTTCTTGATGCACTCTTTTTTTCACTTGTCTCCTTTTGTAGGTGGGTTACCCAACACTTAAGCTGAAACTTGATACCCTGCAAATTTATCAAGGAGAACTGCTACATGAAGGGTCATTAAGTTGACATCAGGGCACAAGAACATATACGCCTTTAAATTCAGCAGTGTTCCACTTTTAGTACATGACATTTATGTGATTTATGGTGCAATTCTTCTTAAGTATTGATTTTCATTTATGTAAAAATAAGCATTGTTTAGACTTTTATATGTTCGATTAGTGTTTTTCTGGTACAACCATTAGAATGACTTGCAACTGGATTAGGTATATTATGCATTCTAATTATGGCATAAAATAGACTTGCAATGACCACTTAAAGATTGTGTGTCTTAACCAACTTCACAACTTGGCCCTTGCAGGTCTCAGTGCATCTGAAAATTCAGACTTGCTGGTGATGGTTTGTTCTGCTTCAAAGTCAACAGCAGGACTTCCCCACTCTTACCTGAAAAGTCTGAGAGACAAATGCCAGCATTTACTCATTGAGCTAAAAGAAAAGGATCGGATTTGTGAATTTCCATTTCTCCTCAGAAAACATACCCTTCCAAATCTGTTGAATAAATCTAGAGTCTATTCCTCCTCTCATTGATGTCATGGTAAGCCATGAGTCACCAGTAAAATTGGTAGGGCTACAGCAAAATCAGAATGGTTCCCTACTCCCTTGTATTCTCATTTTGACAGGTTTTACACTTGTGTGTGCAACCACCAAGTTCACTGAATTTGGTCCCCATTTCCATTCAGGTAACTCAAAAGATAACTAAAGATAACATATCACTCCTAGCTAAAAGAGATATCTTTGTGGGTGGGAAAGAAAAGGTAGCTATACTTACAAGTCCTTTTTTCTCTGTCTTTTTATGTTTGGGATTTCTTTTGGGGTTTTTGTGTTGGTTTTTTTGGAGGGCATGTTGGGGGGGCTATGGAACTGTACGTGTGTGTGTGGCCCGCATTTGTAACCTTGTCACCTCAACACCTTAATATTTTCTCTGCAAATAGAGATGAAAACTAGCATATCAATAATAGAGAAATGCTCATTTGCATGAAGAATGACAACTTTATCAAGTCCTTAACAGCCCTATCTGATCCATTCAAGTGCATTTGAAGTAGCATCCAGGTGCCTGGAGAAAGGAGGGCCTGAAACTGCCAAATCACTTACTGCAGTAAAAATAGGTGAAGAAGAAGATTAACTACATTTGCTTACTAAATTTAGCTGAGTCTAAATGCAGCTGGGATGCAGATGAAAGACAGAAGTGTGTAAAGGAATGGGAGCAACTCTATCACCTCCCATTGAGAATGTAATTAACAGAAGGTTGTAGCACAAAACCTAAAAGCCCACAGATGGATTTAACTTGCTTCCACTGTGGCACAAGATGAAATAATCCCTTCTGTCTGGATTATACAGTACTAGGGTTTTTTCCCCCTTTAAACAGATTGATCTCCATGCTGCACATAATCAAATATAGAAACAATAACTAAGGTGATAAGAATAAGGATTGTTCAGTCTGTCAAAGAGAAGGCTTCAAGGTGACCTAATTGTGACCTTCCAGTACCTGAGGGATCCTACGAGAAAGATGGGGAGAAACGTTTTGCAAGAGCGTGTAGTGACAGGACACAGAGGGATGGTTTCAAACTGAAAGAGAGGAGGTTTAGATAAGATATTGGGAAGAAATTCTTTACTGTGCGGGTGGTGAGGCGCTGGAACAGATTGCCCAGAGAAGCTGTGGATGCCTTGTCTCTGGAAGTGTTAAAGACCAGGTTGGATAGAGCTCTGAGCAACCTGGTCTAGTGAAAAATGTCCCTGTCAATGGCAGGGGGGATTTAAACTAGATGATCTTTAAGGTCCCTTCCAACTCAAACCATTCTATGATTCTATGACTCTATGACACTGAAAGCTCGAGGCTGTTTTACTTAGTGGGAGACTTTTACTCAAGCTGGACAACAGCAGAGCTTTACACCTTGCAGTCCTTTACCCTCCTTCAAGATACAAATACTGAGGCATGGACATGTTCTGTCTTTGCTATATTCCTAAATAACATGAATGCAGGAGAGCCTTGATCTTACAGAGGTCAACACACGATCTCACTTTGATTAATGTTGAATTTGCAAGATTATATATAGAGTGTTGTAAAAAGTATGTGTGTGCTTTGTAACATACAGAAAAATATACAGGCAGGATGCTTGGAAATAAGCTGTTTTCTACCCCAATCTACTGTTAGAAACAGTGAATATTCTAGGTCAGACTCTGCAAATGGATTCAGTTCACAAAAAATATCAAAGCTTGTTATTTTGCACTCACTAAAAATGTAAACCAAACAAAATCATAGGATATAGAAATCTCACATTTTTCAAAAGATGATATGACTTTTAATTTATTTTTTTCCTCAAAGTTCACCCTCCTTGATACATAAATATGTTGTTATTTTAGGAAGCAATAGCTTCCATAGATCCATATTTGGCTTTGTTCTTTTTGCCTCCCATAACATATTAAGAGTCAGAGGGAAAAACAAGTATTTACTTTAAAGCAGGTGAAACAAGCAGTAGTAATTTTTCTCTGTGGCAGACTACAAGACAAAATGTAGAACTAGTGTGTTACTGAATCAGTAGTAACAGAGGTGTAGGTGAATATTTAATTGTGTAAACTCAGTAAAATAGATAGAGAACCAGAAGAATAAAAGCAAATATAAAGCACTTCTATAGTCTGTCCCATTTTTTTTTAAAAATAGTCACATAAAAGAGGTAGTTTAAATTGTTTAATTAAACAAATCTGCACATATATATATACACACATCTGTGCATGTGTGGAAATAAGCATGTCAACATGCACATGTATATATGTATGTCTGTGTATTCATAAAGAGGGAGCAAGAGAAAGGGAAGGGGGCTTGCAATTCTGTGTTGTTGCCACATGGCAAATGAAAGCCTAACTGACTGTGAGTCATAAACCCAGTACAGATAGCAGAGATGCTCTCACTGGTCAGGTAGGCTTCTGTAGCAGAAAGATGTCAGTCCTATCTTCTTTGCTGGATGTGGTTCCAAAGAGCTGTGGCACTCTGGTAAGCAGCAAGCAGAGACTCTGAACCACCTACTTGAATTTCACTCAGATGCCCTTACCCTGGCTTCTTGCTGAGCATTGCAGATTGTACCAGTAAAAGGGGAAAAAGATGAGACTGGAAGACAAGAAAAGTTAGTGATTTTCCTTGTTTCAGATTTGTATTCATAGGTATGAATATTTCAAATAAATGAGAAAGGAAACTTTGTAGTCTATCAAAATTAATATGGTACGTAGTATTATTGATGCAGGATATGTCATCTCTGTAATGTCATATCCATAATGTTATTTGGGGATGTAGTTCAATCTATAAATGTGTGGATGGTTACAGTCTTGTTAGTCATGTTACGCTGCTTTACAGTCTTCAGAAAATCCTTCTACCTCTGCAGGCCATGATAGATAGGTCTGTCACCACTTCTCGTCTGCATTGCAGTGATCTTGCCTCCTACCTTCATCTTTCCTCTTCCACCCCTCTCCTCTCTCCCCAAGCCATTTCCATTTGGCTTTCATGGAAGTCATTCATTGTATCTGCAGCTCCCCTTTAATCACAGCACTGCTTCCATTTGAAATAGCTGGTTAAATATCTGAGGGTCCATTAAGTGAATTATTTCAAGCTCTTGCCCCTTTCACAAATCTGCCCCTAAAGCAACAGAGCCAGTAATAAATTTGAAGCGCCTCTCAGTGTGGTGAGGGAAGCAGACTGCACTTTACAACTAGCAATTAGCCCTAGGGCTTCAGGTATTTTTCTTTTCTCAACACAAATGAACTTGCTTATTGGGGTTTTTTTTAAAGGAAAATGCAGGCCTTGTCCAGGGTTCAGTTCCTGAGACTTCTAGCATGTCTTCACATTCTATCCCTTGGTTTATAGCATCTTACCTATGGTGACATTCTGTAACATTTTTTTTTTCACTCAGTGATGGTATACTATGGGAAATTATGATCCAGCAATGCCAAATATCAGGTAGATTCAGTGCCACCTTCACAAACCTGTCATCTCCTACCCACTGAGGTTCACACAGCTTTAGAAAATGCAGCTAAGCATAGGACAGGGATGTACAAAGTGGGTTTAGCAAACTAATCACCCTGTAATCTTAATAAATAAAAGGGCTTTTGTGCTGTAGCCATGCAGCATTGTGACAGTGGTCGTAAAACATGAAGAAATGTGAAAGAAAATCCCTTTTACGTGTATAATGTCATACAGATAAGCAGTTTGATCTCAAACAGTAAAATGTGGAATGAATCACAGACCAGTTGCTTGTCTATTCACTATAGCATGCTGTGTGGAAAATCTAGGTTACGTCAGTGGCTTCTTGCTCAGCATTCTAATTTTACCCTTTTTACCAGAATTTATTTGAAAATTTTATTATCCAGCTCACTGGCCTTCTATCAACCTCCTTTACCCTTTCCCAAATTTTTTTCTTTCTTTTTTCTCCCCTGGGATTGTGCAGGTGGGAAGAATTCTTTTATCTCTCTTTCAGCTACATCTTCTAGTGCTTTTTTATTCTATTTTTTTACCTCAATTCATATGCCTTGTGATAAAGCTTTTATCAGCCTCACACGTACTGTTGCTATTGCTTGTTCCTGATCATCTGTTTATATGTCATCAAGTACACCATGTGCTCTTGGCAGAACATCTGCAATTACTAGATAGTTTCTCATCTGAAAATGCAGGGTGTTACCAACACTGATATAATCGAACTGAGCTATGATTATGGACTGTGATTAAGTATTCTTTTCTGTGACAGAGATTATAAGGGAAACAGGAAATGTGGCCCGCCACAGCTTTCCAAAAGGACAGGTGAGGGTTTTTAGCAAGGCTCAGCCAAGCATAGAGCAGGTATACTATGCCAGAGCCTTTTAATTTTGTTGTCATCAGATAAGACAGAAAGGAGTTTGATTTCACATCATGGTTAGCATGTGGCTGGGCAAGAAAGGTGAATAGAACTGACTGCTAATTTAGGGGGCATTCTTCACAGTTGCCAGTGATTTATTTAGAGAAACATAACCCAGTCTCAAGTAAAAATTGTGGTAAAAGCAATATACAAATCCTTCTCTCTACTCATACTGGAAGTCAGAAGCCATAGTCACTTATTTTTATAAAGGAGTCTACTATTTATTGGCAGACTGTGCTCTTACTGTTTTCCTTTACTACTGAGCAAGCAGCGCGATCTAGTAACTGGCAAATGCCTCTCAGCTGATAGATGTAGATACTATTTTAAATACAATAAAGACAGATATTTATAGCAACTATGCAAATATCAGTCCAAAAGCGCTCAGCATCAAATAATTTCAAGTTTCAGAAGTAGCATTCTCCCATTGAAAGGATATTAGCAAGCCAGCCTTGATACAACTGAAAGTGATTAGAATAAAAAAATGCATGTAAAAATATTAGGAGGTTTGGCTTGTCCAATAACATGGGTGAATTCAAGGAGATCAGTGCTGCCATTATAAGGTTTACTGTGTTCAAGAATAGCTCTTACTTTATCATGTATGTATGTATATACCTAAAATACATAAATCACTGCTTTGACTAACTCAAGTAACTGCGCAATAACAAAGTTCTTTGATTTGTTTGATAGTGAAGCCCATGTACAACATGTAGATTTGCCTCTGAAATTTCCTTCTAAAAAATGAAAAGAATCTTAAGACAGTGGTAACTCTGGGGCAACTTCTTAGAAAAAGCATTGTATTCCTTTTCATTATTTGCCACTTATAATATCACTGAACCAGTTTCCCCATTCTCTGCTATATGAGGGGTTCATTTAAATTGGGGAAATTCTTCATGAATACTTGTTTCATTTGTCACAAGAACTGTAGGTTTCATCCAAGATTACATCCTCCAAAAATGCCAGACAAGATTGAGTTATTAGAAAACCTTTACCTGTGTGACAGAGGAATTGTGCTAGGTGTAAAGAAGCAATGGAGGGCTCACGGAATTGCACTGAAGGGATGATTCATTTTGGTTTTGAACTGTTTTGCCATCCCTCTTTGAGTCTAACAATGACAGCAGGGCACACAAGTGTTTTTTTTTGGCAATGTTTTATTTTTTAATGTATGTTGATTTACAAGATAGATGATCTACACTAGACTTTTTTACATTCTTCCCTGTAGTCACTAGTTATGATTTAGCCTGATTCAGCCCACAGGTCTGCAGTAAGATTTCTTTCATTGTTAACTGGATGGAAGTTGTCCTTTGCTGATGGTTTCAGCACTGAGAGAACTCCCAGGTGGCTTTAAAGCTTTTACATCTCCTTGTCATTAATTGTAATTGATTAGCTTTCTTCTTCTGACACATTCCTGATCTGCTCCAGCACATCTTTCTTTCTTCCATGCAAAGACTTTTTCCCCTTATCTCTGTTAGAAATCACAAGTGGCAGGTGTGGGTGAAAAGTATTTCCTCTATGAACGCTTAAGCTTTTCTATTGCTATCTAAAAGTCCTTGCCTTTTAGAAAGATTACTTTCTATGCCTTTCTATCTCCTTTTTTCACCAATTTGCTTCTTAGTACCCCAGTACAGTTCTATTATTTATACTTAAATTCATAAACACAGTTCTACTATTTATCATCACCTCCTCATGGTCCTCTTTCACTAGCTCCCTTAGATTTCTGCAATTACAGTGCTTGTAAGTCTTTCATGACTCAGTGCAATGGTGTGGTACTATTCCAGTTACCCAAGGTATCATTAAAAAGTTGTTGTTTTCTCTTCACTGTCAAGACGATATTTCTGTGTTCTACCAGTGAAAATTCCAATTTCTAAACATCATAATGCTAGAGGACCTGGCTTCTACTCAAATTGGAACAATTATTTTTTGCCTACTGAAAATTACTAATTTGAATTCCCAGTGGAAAAAGGAAATCCCCATCCATTGTTCTGAACAGTGGGCTTAAAAATCAGCCAGTATAAAATAACTATTCATTTAGAACATTACTGAAAATCTGGAACATTTTGTTGCTGCTGTATTTTCATCAGTGGTGGCTAATTTCAGACCCAGCAGAGACTATAATTCATAGGGAAATGAACTGTTGCTTATGGTCCACACTATAAAAGTTACATTGCAATTGTCTCCCCTCTGCTGCTTTTATTCAGAAGAGAGTCCCAAAGGGGCTGCTCACAAAAGAAGTGTTACTCAGACACAGGAGGGAGAGCAGTCAGACCTTTTGATAGGAAATGGAGTAGATGCACCTAGTACAATTTCTTAAGATGACAAGTTCTAGACAGATGTCAAAATTAAAATTAAAAGCACTGTTGACAATCTAACAGCTCGTGTTAGCTGTATGGTCAAGTAGTGAATGCCAATTATTACCACCATTTGAATTAACAATTACAAAGTCACAAAGGAGATTTCCTTATTCTCTGTTTCTTTTAATTCAAAATACCATTCAAGAGAGGCAGAAAGGGCTTTCTTAGAGAAGAAAAAAATTTAAAGTGTAAAAAGCAAGTCAAAGCAGCTGTGGTTCTCCTAGGATTTTTTTTGCTTGTCAGCTCTAAACTTACTCAAGCACAACACTGAAGTCGAAGACAATTTTGCCTTATGACTCTGCAGTTTGTCCCTTCAGGATCCTAAGCACACTGCACACATAGGACATTTGCTCTCTGATAACTCTCATTTAGTGTGCCTTGGTGTACAGCAAGGCTTCAAGGCACCTTTACAAAATGTTTGATTCAACATTGCCTGGCTTTGACAGCTTGTTGTGTGGCAAAGGCCTGTTTGTTTGCCTGAAAGCTTGCTGAGCTGCAGGATATCTCTGGCTATGGATGGACTGGAAGCACAGAAGATAACAACCCACCATAAATCTCTAGCTGAGATAATGGGGTGCCACTGTCCCCCCAGATCTCTAGCTGCCAGGGTAATGGGACTCCATTGTCCACTGAAAATCTCTAGCTGCCAAGATAACAAGACTCCACTGTCTACTGTACATCTCTTGCTGCACCTGGAATACAACTCTCCCTGGACATTTCCAAGGTGCCTGCACTGGGAATCACTATGTGCTGACCCAGCAATTTAAGGGGAGCTGACCAATCAGCACCCTGGCAGAGCCCTATAAAAAAAAGACCAACACCCAGAGACAATGTGTGTGTGTAGCATCTGTGTGCGTGCACCCACAACCAGAGAAAAGATGACTATGGATCATCAGAACACCACTGGATCCATGGTGGTGGCCATCCCTGCTTTTGTGTCTCAAATCTTGCTTACTTCCCCCTTTCCTGTTTTTACCACTCATGTTACCCCTTCACTCACTTTTGCGTGACCAGTAATAAAGTCTTACTTGCTGGTGGCATTTTGAACTTGTTTGTGTCTTAATTCACATTGGGGGAATCGATTGAACCCTCCCATGTCTTATTGGACTGGAACAAAGGCTTTTGTCATTCAAAGAGATCTGATAAAGCAAGTTAGAACAACAAACTGTAAATTTTTAATCCCTGAAATCCACATAAGTATTGTGAATCTGAGGAAGTCAGATGCCAGATAATGCAAAAGCCGAGAGCCTACCCCTTTGCTTTTACCAAAACAGGCTACTAGACCAGTCATATTCAGACAACACTACTGTATACACAATGAATTTATACATAGAAGATTTTGCACACTGTAAGTCTTAAAAACAACTAAGCTTATCTACAAGAAAATTTTTGCTTCTGTCGACCATAAAGGTAGACTGAATCCACAAGCAAAAGGCCATCATACTGGGTAGAGGCTGTCACCATGAGATCCTCACTTGAGAATGTTTCTGATTCATGCCAGGTCCTTGCTCTCTAAACTGTAATGGAAATTAAGATCTTAATTTCTACTGCCACTCTGCATATGTTTTCTCTCATCTGGTGTACTTTTTAGTAAACAGATTTCCTCAGTCTTGTCCCTTTTGAAAGAAAGAAGGGGAAAAAAAGATCCTTTGCTCCCCCCAGGATCTTTATCTTTGTTAACACAACCTTACATTGTCCCCCTGAATAACGTAAGATTGGGTTTGTTGCGACCTGCAGGGCTTCTGTGTCCTTAGAATCCTAGGGCAATGGCAGTGTCAAGCTGGCACACTATAGCAGAAATGTCATTTTTTAATTATGTGGTTCTGAGGGAATCTATTATCTACTGCTGAGATGCTGAAATCAGAGGATTTATCTCCAAGGCAGCTCTGTCTACAATCTAGAATATATATCTCTTGTCACTGCAGGAAACAGAACGAAAGGATGTTTTTATTTCTGGCGCCTTATGTTTATAAATTTATTCTTTTAAGTTTTGCAGGCAGATTCCTGGGGGTAGGGTCCTGAATGGCAGGGTAGGGAAAAGTAACATTCTGATGTTTCTCCAGGTTCTCTTGATCTCCCCAGTGGATTGCCCAAGGTCAGAAGGACTCTAGCTGCCCTTCAGTCACACACAGTCTCAAGAGAACATGTGCCAACCACAAACTAGCCTAAGTATTAGTCATTGTGCTAAGAACTCCAGGTGCATAAGTGCTGAGAGCACTGTACAAGTGAACAATGTCAACAAATGGTGCAGGCAATCCGTTTGCCTTAATTAACATATACACTAACCTCTGCTTGACATTTCAGGGTAGGTGCCTACAGCAGTTTGAAAGCATCTTTATTTCTCATACACTAGGTGTTTTCATTTAAATGAATACTGATACACCTACCAGCTTATTCACAATGATTCTGAATTATTTCTCTTTCCTCGCTAAGGTAGTGAAGCAAATGAAAGAGTTTAGTGCATGTTGTTTGGGGTTTTTTAATCTGCAAAATTCATTACACATGCCACTCTGTGAAGCAGGATCTGAGCTGCCAGCAGTTTGCATCTGTTAACAAAAAGGTACATTCCAGGTACTTTGAAAATAAACTCACTCAAGCATACATTAAATTAATATATATTTCCTTTATCTTATAAAAAATTACAAAAACGTTGTAGGGGAGGACAGAGAGAAAGAAATATAGGACTATTCCGTCAAAACTGTAATTCTTGCATTGCCCTCTAGTGCACACATGGCAACATGACACCCTTTTTTATTTTTTTTAAACTCTTCAAGCTATAAATTACTAAAATGAAACCTTTAAGGTCATTTGATGGTTTGCTGCATTCAATTTGGACAGCAACATTATAGACAGTTTGTTTGAAATACATGACTAATTTCTTGCCTTTCCTCAATCCCTTCTGGCATATCTGAGAAACATCAGTTTGATTTGTGTTGCTGCCAGAAATGCAGGCCACATCTTTTCAAAACAAAATAATTATCATTCAGAACAATCCAGGCCCAAAAAATTGAGTCCTTCAAAATAACCTGAAGTTGTGTGTATAAATTAGAACGTGCCTATATTCTTTACTATATGAGGGCAAAGAAATAGTAGTATGTCATTGGTCTGCATATGCTTGCTTTTAAAAGTCAGCTGCTTACCCGACATACAGAAAGATCAGCATACAGGATAACACAGGAACATGCAGAATAGTTAAAGTGGGCATAGAATTCATATACTAAGATGAGACCTATTGTAAAGCATTGTAGAGGCAAACGTTTGAGAAGCTATGGATTCAAGCAATACCTTTGGTACTGAAGTGCTTAGTCTGTAAGAATCCTGAGTTTCTGGCCAATCATTTATGACTTTATTTACAAACACAGGGACTACATTTAGTCGAAGTAAATTAAGTTGCAATTTCCTCTTGTATCACATAAATGATCACAGAAAACCCACTTCTATCTGTAATAAAACTCCTGGTAAAAGGAAACACTTTACAAAATATTGAAGGGGAAAAAATACACCAGGTTACAGTAAGGAACATTTTAGAAATCCATTTATACTCTTTCACCTGCAAAATATGCTACTGTTATATTTTGTGTACTACAACATAGACAACATTTTTGTATTTGAGACTTTTGAGGACCTTATTTCACCAACTCTTTTCCACATAGCCCTTAAAAGCATAATATTTATAGAAGTATTTATTTTCTGGTCCACATGATCACAGAGAGATCTGAAGAAAATTTGTTTCCTACTCCATCTCTGCCCAGAGAGGTTGTGGACTCCCCATCCCTGGAGGTGTTCAAGACCAGGATGGATGGGCCTCTGAGTAACCTGGTCTAGTGAAAGGTTCCCTGTCCTTGGCAGGGGGATTGGAGTTAGCTGATCTGTAGATTCTGTAGAATCATAGAATGGTTTGGGTTGTAAGGAATGTTAAAGGTCACATGGACAGGGATGCCTTTCACTAGACCAGGATCCAACCTGTTGATCACCTTCATGACCCTGCGCGGGACTTGTTCTGTCAGGTCCAGATCCATTTTTTGTTGGGGGCTCGGGATTTGGGTCCAGTACTCCAGGTGGGGTCTCATGAGAGCAGAGTAGAGGGGCACAACCACCTCCCTTAATCTGCTAGAGAAACTTCTTTAGGTGCATCCCAGAATTCAGGCCAGACACTGTTAAAGTAATTTGTCAGATCTCCACAGAGAACATGTGGTGAAATTGCAGCACCTCCCCTCATCAGGATATCACAGCTTTTGCTTTCACAGCTGAAGCTACACAATAATTGATATTAGATCTCTCATAATTCCCAGGTGCTATTCTCCCATGCAGCTCTAAACGTATTTGGAAGAAGTTTTGTAATGTGAGGGTGGTAAAACACTGGCACGTTGCCCAGGGAGGTTGTGGATGCCCCAATCCTGACAATGTTCAACACCAGGTTGGATAAAGCCTGGAGCAACCTGGCCTAGTAGGACATGTCTCTGCCCATGGCAAGGGATTGGGACTAGATGATCTGTAAGGTACATTCCAACCCCTTAACAATCTATGAACCTATATAAGAGATAGAGTTGCACCTGTACAAGCAAGAACTTTTTCAGGACGCAAAGAACCTGGATAGAATCAAGATTTGAATAGCAGAAGGAAAGAAATTAGATACTATGCAGATACATGTCTGTAACTGCATTGTGTATGTGGGGAAGCATCTATCATACTTCTACCATTAGTGGAAGCTAAAGCTCACAGTCAAGGAGTTGGGAGGAGACACAGCCAGGGTAGCTGACCCCAACTTACTAAAGGGATAGGCCAGACCTTATCAAATCATGCTTGGTATATAAGGCTGGGGAAGAGGAAAGAAGAGGGGCACATTAGGAATGATGGTGTTTATCTTCCCAAGTAACTGTTACATGTGACTGGGCCCTTGTTCTCCTTGGGATGCCAAACACCTGCCTGCAGTGGGAAGCAGTGAATTAATTCCTTGGTTTGCTTCATTTATGTGCATGACTTTTGCTTTATTTCTTAAATTGTCTGATCTTAACCCATCATTTTTCTCACTTTTACTCTTCTGATTCACTCTCCCATGTCACTGGAGAGGAGGGGATGGTGGGAAGGAGGAAACAAGCAGCTCTGTGGAATTTAGTTGTCATCTGGAGTTAAATCACAACACATACCAGTAGCAGAAATGATGCCACTGATTCAAGATCTATCTATTGTTCTTATTATCTTGTGCAACAATTTTTCTTTTCTGTTTGAAAGTGTATATTGCACCATCACTGGAAAAAATCCTGTCTTCATCTTTTTTCTGGAAAATTGCTTCAGACTTCCAAATTCAGATCATCCACACCTTGCAGCTCTACTAAATTTCTTTGAAGCACAGGGAGCTTATAGCATTGAAGTGGAAACTCAGCAAAGTTAGGAAACCGGATTAAAAGTTCTCTAAGAAGCTGATTAAAATAAAAACCAGTCATAGCTCAATAATCTGAAATTGAGAATTATTTTCTTCAGAACATCCTGAATGTTTTGAAGTGTTAGGTGACTGATCATGAATGCATTCACAACTAAGGTTTCACAAAATGTGGATTTCGGTTACTCATTGTTTTACTCACTTATGCGTTTTTTGTTTCAGCTTGGTCTTTTTGGGGGTTTTTTTATTGTTTGCTTGCTTGTTTGGGGTGTGTGTGTGTGTGTGTATGTGTGTGTGTGTGTATTGCTTTTATGCTTTTTGTCAACTACTCTTCAAAATGTCAAGGTTTCTTTTTCATCCATCCCAAACTAGGGTAAATAGTTCAAATGCTGTTTTGTTTGGGTTTTTTTTTCTGTGAATCCAAAAGCCAACAATAAACATTCAGCCAGAATAAGGGAAATTTTAATGCTTAATTCAAGTATTTAACTTTAACTCTCACCTATATTAGATTTCTGGCCACCTTGTCTAGAAAACAGAAACACTTTCTCTGAATAAGCCAGGCCTTTCATATCCTTATGTGATTTTAAGGGGAGCATCAAGTTCCCTTTGATGTCTCTTGATTTCTTT
>NW_008676444.1:151946-156641 GCF_000695815.1 Acanthisitta chloris
CAGCCTAGGATATTCATGAACCATAACCTAGATTTAAAAACTTTATCTGTGAGAAGTTCAGAGGCCATAACTGTATCATTTGTCAGGAGTGTTTTTTTCCTGAAATCCTTATATTTTGTTTTTCCTCTCACGAAAACAAAATTTGGCATAACAATGATGATAATGAAAATAATAAAAGAATATTTTGAATCATTGTGTTTTCCTCTAAAACATCAGTTTTACTCTACTAATATTCCCGCCAATGTGTTCTTTTTTTGCCCAAAAATAGATTCTTGGCAAACTGATCTTGCTAATGTGCCTCTCATCAGTGTCCAAATGTACTTTTCTATAGCATGCTATGGGAAAGTAGCTTAAAAATGTTTTTCATTATTCTTTTCTTTTAAGCTACTGACCTTAGCCAATCCAAAATCTAAAGTGCTTGATATGAGATTGACCTTAGAGTAGGATTTCCTTTTTAACCTGTTGAAAAAATACCTATCTTGGAATGCATCAAAGATTACTGAAATGCTCAGTTGCAGTCATGTTTCACAATAAGTTTCTGGTGACAAAAGCTAATGGAAAGATATAAAAGATGAGAAATGTAGAAATAGTGCACATCGGATTATACAATAAAAAAGATATATGTGGTACAAACATTAGAGGTAATCTTACAAATGTAGGCATCTGATTCTAAGATAGTAAGGAGAAAGGCTAGCCATAAATAAATTAATACTCCCACCTGCTTGGTGTGTTTACAGTGAGAGTTAGACCCACACAAACATCAGCATAAGCCATATGGCATTGTACTAGCTGCAAATCTGACCCTAACATAATCTTAGGTGTTTACATATCAGACTCCATAGATATAAGGAAGACAGGTAATTGCAGCATAGCCTTTGATAACTATGAACTCTTTTTTACTTCTGTGTAAGACTCCAATCCCAATATTGCTTTTTAGTTTTGGAAAACCTTACCTTCTCAACTAAGTTACTTCATCTGCCAAACTCCTATACACTGTCAGTGATGTCTAATTATTCAAATTTTGCAAGGATTATGGTAAAACAAAAGAGAGATGGGTCACGCAGGAAAGGATTTAAATGAGTTTGAGGTCTTCTTTCATTCTATTTCTACCATTCTAAGAAACTGAGAATTAGACACTTATCATTGAGGTATCATACAAGTCTGACAGTATGCTCCTGAGGTAAAAAATTTAGAATGTAATATTGTATTATTTGCTTGACCCTATAAAAATCAGCATAAAAATAAAAATCTGTGCTTTGAATTTTTTCTTCACTCTCCCAAGTTTTTTTCATACATAAACAAAGCAGAGAATATTTCAAAGATTATATCATAGAGATAAAACTCTGATCTAGTTCCCTTAAGAACAAGCTCCTCATGTTCCCCAGAAACTTAGAAGTTTCCTCAGGGTTACTATTCATCTCCACAGGAGCACAGTCAAAGCTGACAGACAGGTGTTGTAGAGAAACCTGAAGACTTCTTACTTGACATTGCACAAGGAATAAACAGATCCCAACAAAATAATAAGCATCTATATGTATCTGTTTACCCTATTTTTTCCACTAGATAATTTCTAAAACAATTTCCAAGTGGCAAAAAATAAATATTAATGCATTTTTGAGCACATTAGTACTAAAATTAAGCCTAAATGTTTCCTCCATTCAACAGCGAGGAAAGGGCTCTTCTCCATTGGCAAGAAATTTCTACAGAAGGTTGTTTTGCAAAGGACAGTACAAACTCCAGAAGTCTAATGTCATTTTAGCTTCAGCCTTCAATGAGAAGATCAACAGCAATGAACCTGTTAACATAATTTAAGATAGCAACAAATAGACATTCAGGATGTAGCATTATTCTAACTTATGTCAAGCACACTCCCATATGAGGTAAGTTGCTTAAAGCTATTTAATATGATTCCTAGCCGTAATACCTATATAAATTTTAAAAAAAGGAGCTTATGTAGTATAGACCAGTTAGATTCTCAGAATACTGGAACAAATTTATTATATAATTTCTAGTAAGCTTAAAACAAGATAGGAGTTTAGTAACAGCCAGTGTGAAATTATCAGGAATATATTATGGCGAACAAATAAGCATCCTTGCATAATCTACAATTCTCTTAAAAATACAGAGGAAATTCCAATAAGCATCCTTGCATAATCTATAATTCTCTTAAAAATACAGAGGAAATTCTAGTTGGTATAAACTTCAGTTTCAATAACATTTCACCATTCCTTCACATTGCATTTCCAAAAGCAGGCCAAGAAAACTGTCTATATGAAGGTATCAGGTAGACCCCACATGTGCTGGAAAACCACAGTCACAAGGTAGGTAACAGTTGTTAAGAAATATCAAATTAGAAGGTATCAAATAGAGCCCTGGACATCTCCATTCTGAGCTCGGTGCAGCTTCATTTTATCTTTAATAGCGTGAATGATTGAATAGATGGTGCTCTGATTACATTTACAAGTAATGCATAAACCAAGGGAAAGGTAAGGAATTTGAGAAACAGGCTTTTCATTTCAAATAATCTTGACAAACTACAGGAGACAAAGCATATATGTTGGTGGGAACAAACAGCAAGCTGTTTTTCAAAGATCACTAGTAAGAACATTACCACTAATTTTCTTTTTCCTTTTTTTCCCCCCCTTGAATTACTGCTTTTTTTTTTCTCATTCAGAGGAGTTTCTATTATTCCAAATCTCATCCTTAGAAATAATCCTACTCAAACTGGTTTCTTATTATGTTGAAGTGTACTTATCTGAGTCATTAATATCAATTAATTCCCACTTGCCTGTAAGGGGCAGAAAAACTCATCTTTAAATACAAAAAGGCTTAGTAGGTTATAGCAAGTCTTGTCAGCAGAAAAGATGGTCTAAAACATTATTCCCTATTTGGGGGGTGACTCAGAGATTTTTAAGCTGTTTCATTATTACTGTTATTACTGTATTTTTCAGCAGTCAATGGACTCCAAAATGAAAGATGAAGGAAGGAAGGATGATACTAGGGTATTAGTCCAGTTGTGGTATGCTGATGGAAATGTTTTCAGTAAAAACAAACTGCAGAAATTAATTACAAAGAATAAGGGTGAATAGGTTTGACACTGGATAAAAGGCTAGGATCAGCTTGCTATGCTGACATACAGTGCACTCTCAATTCTCTTGTCATGAATTCTTCCTTCCACTGAAAATTAAAAGGAGCCTTATATCTGAATCCCAGAATTCACAGATTTAGAAAGAGTAGAAATGTAGTCTGTTAGTTAGGGACTGGCATTCTGTGACTATAAACCTTGAAAAGATTCGAGGTTGTCTGTAATATTTGAGGAAGACATAATGTTCTGTGGTGTTATATAGGATGCAAAACTGCTCCTGCATGAATTTGATTCTCTTAGATGCTCATCTGAACTAACATAAAGAGTGCTAACTATAAAATACTTTTCTCATCAGTCTCATATTATCATCTGAAAATGTTTTATTTTCACAAGCATCTTCCCCCACAAATACAAACAAGGAAAAAGAAAATAAAAGAGAATAACTTACAAGTTCACAATTTTCATATGCTAAGCAATTGATTGTGACTTGTTTTTTATCCCATATAATATTTATAGGTTTAGACATTTGAACAGCTCAACAGAATGGAAAAAAATTAATTCAATGCTGTAAAATTTTCCAGTGTACCTTATACAATGAATGATAAACTTTCCTCATATCAGAAAATACAGGGGTGCTCCTAATGAAGTTTGGACATTCTGAAATTTTATTTCCTTTATTAGTTACCTGAGGGATTTCATTCATATCCTTATATTGCTGTAATTTGCATAGCTGGAGATCAGGGAAAAAATAAAATTTTTTTCTGACATTCTAAAGTGTCCTAACAGTTTCTGAGAAGAAGTGTGAATTATATCAGAATAATTTAGTGTGAAGTATTCTCTTTCCATAAGTATTTTCTTTTGGGTATTTAAGGAAATGAAAAAAAAAAGAACTTGGAGATTTTAGCACTTTGTCCACATATTTTTGTTAAGAAGTGAAGACAGAGGAGCCATGTTTGCATTTGATTGGATAATTATAATTAACATTTGCTTTCGGCACTGATCAGTATGATAATTTTCCACAGCCTCCTGTGTCATTTAAGGGATATCAAACACTGTATGTTATACACGAGGCATCAATTGTTATAAATTATTTCTTGCCAAGTAAATAAATAAAAGCCATAGATCAGGTTTTCAGAACCAATTTACATATGTGAACTTTCTTAAACCAACAAGTGTACAATAGGGACCTACCCCCTTGGAAGTTGTTTATGAAATTACTCTGTGTACTCATCTGATATCTACACAAATATTGTGACTACAACACAGGCAGGCAACTAGGAACATATTTACTGTTATAGTTTTATAGTTCTCTCCTTTCCTAGGACAAAGTTAGTTCCCTACTCAATTAGAATTGCTTTTCCATCTGTCAGTAATATTAAAATTTTCCTCTATTTTGCTTTAAAAAAATCTTGCAAAACACATAAAATGTAAAAGTAACAGCCTGCATTTTCTTTCCTATTGCATATCCTTACAAAAAGATAATTTCTTAATTATTTATTAATGCTTTCTCCCTCCAGTTTCTTTGCCATTGTCTAATTTCACAGCCCTAGAGCCTTACAAGTCTTAGTCCAGGGCCATGCACATTTGAGACAAGTGAAAGAAGGGAAAGA
>NW_008676444.1:156662-179442 GCF_000695815.1 Acanthisitta chloris
GCTAAATGTCTTTCTGAACTGAAAGAGATTACATAGTCATAAATTTTATGGCAAGGAGGAAGAAAGAGGAGAATTTCATGACAGAGGTGTATCTTGATCACAGTGCCACATCAAGTCATGGTTGGGGCAGTGTTGTTATTCCACCGACAATCTAACGAATCATCCAGTAAAATCTGACAAATATCCCCTCCCTCCTTCTATTTCCTTTTCACGTCTAACTGAAAGAGATTACATAGTCATAAATTTTATGGCAAGGAGGAAGAAAGAGGAGAATTTCATGACAGAGGTGTATCTTGATCACAGTGCCACATCAAGTCATGGTTGGGGCAGTGTTGTTATTCCACCGACAATCTAACGAATCATCCAGTAAAATCTGACAAATATCCCCTCCCTCCTTCTATTTCCTTTTCACGTCTACAACTGAGGTACCTGTCATCCATAAAGAAATACTACATCAGTTAAAGATTGTAGCTTTGCACAATCAAGAGCTTTTCACATTGAGCTAATCTGAACGAAGAGGCAAACTTCACTCTATGTGAAGTGAATCATATAATTAAAAAAAAGATTAATTTTTTTAGCTAATAACCCACTTTTACTCACAGGCGTATTTAACAAAGGAACCTAAAAAGCAAGGAAGTCTGCTGTATAATTATAAATTCAAATATTTCTCTTTGGAAATTCCTTTATATCCCTGGAAGATTATCACTGTATTATGTGTTTGCATATAATCATCCTTGTGAATAAATCTTTGCTATTCAGTACTTTTTCTCCTACTGAAACCAAATCTCTGGCAAGCTTCACAGCACAAATAAACGGCCTTTGATTTACAATCCAGATTGCTTCACTCAAAATTTATGAGCACATTTAAAAACAACTCTCTTCATGATACCTGCTGATTAGGAAGGTGCAGTTGCACTTAGTTAAGGGTTTCTGCAACTCAGGATGTACCCTTAGCAAACTCCTGAGGCAAAACACCACTCCTTCTCTGCTGCTTTTAAGACATGAAAAATGTTAAAGATCAGAAATCAGGTTGACGGATTGTTAGATGGTGACATTATTCCAGATGGCATTAAAGAATGGAACAAACTGGAAGGAGTGGGACAGGAAAAGTGGGGAAAAGGGATAGGAGTTGGTTCTAATTGAATGACAACTTTGTCTATAGGAATGAAGCAAAGAAATTATTCATCAATTACTTGAATGAGGAGACAAAGCACCTCCTCAGCAAGTTTGCTGATAATACAAAACTGGGAGGAGCTGCTGATACCACAACGTGCTGTGCTGCCCTACAGAGGGACCTCAACCAGTTGGATAGATAGGCAGAGAACAATCATCTGAAATTAAACAAGGCCAAATGCAGGGTCTTGCATCTGGTGGGGAATAACCTTGAGCACTGGTACAGGTTGAGCACTGACCTCTTGGAAAGTAGCTCTGTGGAGAAAGACACGGGGGTTCTGGTGGACAACAAACTATCCATGAGCCAGCAGTATGCCCTGGTGACCAAAAAGGCCAATGGATTCCTGGGATGTATTAAGAAAAATGTTGCCAGCAGGCCAAGGGAGGTGATCCTGCCCCTCCATTCAGCCCATGTGAAGCCACATCTGGAGCACTGTGTCCAGGTCTGGGTTCCTCAGTAGGAGAGACATGGAACCCCTGGAGCAAGTCATGAATCTGTACAAGGGAGGTTGGACCAGATGACCCACTGTGGTCCCTTCCAATCTGACTGGTCCTGTGATTCTGTGAAACCAGGTGCATTTTCAAATCAACTGTCTGGAAGAATGGGGTTGAAAAAAAAGAAATTTAAAATGAAGTATTAAAAAAAGAAAAAGCAGAGAACATTGTGATAGCAGGTTATGGGAATAAATAAATTCATAAAGCTGAATTTGCCTACATATGCAGGTAATCTGAAATTGCAAAAACTGAAATCTGATCAGTAAAGAGGACTATTTTTCTGGACTGATACAAAGGAGTATGCAACGAGTTCCACAGAAAAAGAGATGTCCCCAATGCTGTACAAAAGTATGCTATACTTTCCTTGGGCAACATATTGAAAACTGGAGACTCAAGGTCCCACAGCTAAAAGAGAACTCTTATTTGCCCTGGAACAGAAATAAATATAATGTCATCTCAGTTTGTGACATGAAAGTCCTTTCTGCTCCAATTTTTGGAAGGTGCATTGCAAGGTCAGTGCAATCAGTATTCTCTCAAATGTACCATCAATGTTTATTTTAAATTTGGGACTGGTGAATAAAGCTTTAATGGGATTTTAATGGCATGTTGGACACACTTCAGTGTCCAGAGATGTGGCACCATATCCAGGAGTGTCGTTATCTGGATTAATTATCAATAGTAGGCAGTTATCATTAGGGAGAAGTGAAAATGAGAGAGGTAGTAAATGAAATTTACTGGGCAGAGATGCTGAGAAAGAAATAAATAACAACATCTGAGAAGTCACCCATGGATACTTCAAAACCATTTTCAGTTTGATATTTTGCATTACAGCTGCCACTTTCCCTGCTCCAGAATCTGTGGTGACTGTAAGTTTTCCCTTGCCAGCTACTATAAGCCAAACTCCTTCTTCATAGTTGTAGTTGTCCAACCGTATTTTATATACAAAATTCAGGTCCAAATTTCCTTTTTTATGTCTGTAATGGGTTAATCTGAAAACTTAAGCAGGCTGCATTAGCCTAACCAGGAAACATTTTATAAAGCACTAAGTGATCCTTGCTGATAAGTTTTTAACAAGCAACAGTTGAGGTTTCAGTGTCTTATGGTAAGACATGACTGATAAAATATACTGTAAACATGGGCTATCTTGAGTGATAAAAAGTATCATCAATGTGGCCTAATGTTTAAAGGGTAGTTCCACTGATGCAAATTATATGCACCTCTATGCTATGTCTGCATTTGAAAAAATATTCTTTAAGGTTTGTTGGGCCTTTTTTTAAACAACATAGCAAACATGACAAAATATTTTTAAAAAATCTAATGTTCAAGTCTTTTAGATTATATTGCATCTCTAAATGCTTAAGCAGTCAAAATTAAAAAAGATGTATCTTAATATAGGCAAATATATTTTTAAGAAGGAAAAGAAAGAAAATTATCATCCTCTGTAAGAGAGGGAGATCTATTGTGGAGAAGAAAAGAGAGATCAGAAAGGACTGAGGACTCATCTAGCTACTTGATATTGTGTGAACTTTCAGTGCAGGACTTTATTAAAAGACAAATCAAATGCTCCACCTGTCTGCAAACACATGGACACACATGCAATGCTAATAAGAAAATAGAAAGTGGAAATAAAAAACTGATACTGTATTTACCCTCTTAAACATGCAACCCCCATTCTCAAAATCTGTTTTTTGCATTCAGAACTTAACAAGTATAATTTAATTATATACCCTGTCTCTATTTATTCTTCTGTCTGTCTGGAAAGGTATTGAAGAACTATCTGTAACACAACGACATACAAGTTTCATTGGTGGGTCTCTGGATAGTGTAAGAACAATAATTGAGGGGAAAAAATCTTCTCCTTCTCCAATGCATACCCTACTTTAGAAGGAGTATAATAAATTGTTCCCTAAATACACAGAAGAACCTCAGTGCTGCAGATCAGAGGAGGTGTGCCAAGCAAATTAAATGCCTGCCCAATTAGCAATTTGCTCAGAGTTTGAGGAACCTTCCCAAGAAGACATCAGTCAGAACTTTGCTGCCAGCCTTCCACAACTTTTCCGTTTTATTTTTGTCTCTGTTAATACAAGGCTATTGAAGACGCTAAAGGCTAAGACTAAACAGGCATGTGACAAGGGTGATGCAGAGTTATTTAAATTGTTCTTGCCTCCTTGCAGCAAAGGTGAATAGATGCACTAGATAAGACAGAAATGCTTCTGAGTTAAAATGACACAATCTGTAGTTCTAGATCACTTTTCACTTAAGAACCTTAAAATAACTATGCTAACACTGGACAAAATCAAAGGCAAAAACTTATTTCCAGGTTCAGATTACAAACCGTGTCTTATACACCAAAGACAATCTCAGATACTAAATACTGTCAAACCCACCAAACCCTCAGAACTAAACAGTTACGGTTGGACTAATCTTTTCGTATGAGCAGTTCCTATCTTTATGAAAATCTGAAACAGCAAACCAGATCTGCAGACTCTTACAGTGCTATGTGCGTGACATCTGTTCTACCTTTTCATTACCAAATTCTTGTAAGAATCTGGCCCATTTAGTGTTTAACAAAAGAAAAGAAAAAGGACTATAAATAAACTCTGCCACTTATTTCCCCTTTGCTGAGAGATGAAGATGGTTGACCTCCCAAGGATTCTATATAAATGCTGATTTTATCTAGCAGCAGGCCCTTGACCTTGGTGAGGCTGACAATTACTCTGATCAAGTGGATGAAAAAGGCTGACAGACAAAAAGGGACTTCTTCCACCAGAGATCAATAGGTCATCAAAAATGAAGCATCAAAATGAACTATGTAAGGAAATTTTGAATTTAAATGAAAAGGAGATGTAGAGCTAGGAATGAATAATTCAGATTAGAAAAGTGAGGAAATATCCCCTTCTGCTTGTCTATTTGTGTCTGAAAGTTTGGTATCCTACATTTTCAGCTTACTTCAGTTTTAGTTATAAATAAAGTTAATTTATCAAGTAAAGACAATGGCATTGTATATATCCACTAATGATCTTTTTGCAAATATAATCTAATTCTGTTTACTTATACTGCTTGTTTAATTTTGGGGAAATAAATTGTTATTTATGGTATATTTATATTTGCAGTCTTTTTCTGTATCTGGTTCCCAGTATGTTTTAGTGCAATTATGCACTATTTGTGCTGTGGACAGCTAAGATAAATTTGCAAACTAAAATGCACCTTGAAAACTCATAAAAACAATTCTAGAAATACTGGAATGAAGTCTAGTTTTCACTGAATCTTATTTTTATGCAGCTTATATGTTGGAGTTCTATTTGCCAGAGACAGCTTAAATGATAATATTGTCTTATCGCTTGTGCCAGTCAGTATGCAATGTTTGTTACTTAGAACAAACTGATGGATGATTATTAACAAAAGCAAAAGCTTCATTTTAGCTCATCAAGATAATCAAGTCTATAACATACCTGAACCTAGCATAGATTTAACTCTGGAGAATATTCCAGGAGGACAAGCAAGGTAAGTTCATCCTTTCCAAACTCCCTACTTACTATCTACTACATTTATCAAACCTCTCTATTCTGTCAGTTGAAAGAAGGAGTCATGATACAATTTTACAAAACAGCGGTTAAAGCATACATAGATGGAAAGCACTCCTTTTCTGAAAGTTTGTGAAATAAAAGACAGAAGTCTGCAGTCCTGAGAAACATCCCATTAACCAAGATTCATTGAAGGTGGTGTGAAACACATACAATCAGCTTAAAAAATATGTCCCATGCTTGCACCAGAAATGCCCCAAATGCTTTACAAATGCTATCCTTACACATTACTGGTTTTACCATATCAACTTTAAAGCACAATTTATATTTTTAAACCAGATATATTTAAATAATTTCTACATTGTTCCAGCAGTAAATTTCTGATGCACAATAAGCAGTTTTGAAGCAGCAGGTAATTTTCATTATTCATGGACAGTCTGAGTCTATGGCTAATTCATTACAGAATCACAGAACCAAAGAATATTCAGAGTTGAATGGACCCACAAAGATCATCAAATCCAATTCTTGGCCTGTCAAAGGACATTTCCAAGAATCACACCTTGTGCCTGAGATCATTGTCTAAATGTTTCCTGACCTCTGTCATGCTTGGTGCTATGACCACTTCCCTAGAAAGCCTGTTCCAGAGCCCAACCACTCTCTGGGTGAAGAACCTTTCCCTAATGTCTTTTCTAAACCTCTCCTGACACAACTTCAGGCCATTCCCTTGGGTTCTGTCACTGGTTACCAGAGAGAAGAAATTGGAGCCTGCCCCCCTATTTCCCCTCATGAGGAAGTTGTAGGCAGGTATGAGGTCTCTCCTCCTGGATGAACAAGCTAAGTGACCTCATCTGCTCCTCGTATGGCTTCCCCTCTAGACTCTACACCATCTCTGTAACTCTCCTTTGTGTACTCTCTAATGGCTTTCGTCTATTGTAGTGTCCAAATTACTAGATCTCCCACTCATTACTGATACAGAAGGCTATCTGACACAGCTTCACTTACTGTCATGATATCCTTTGAGAAAAGAACTGTATAGAAATCTCCCCAGCTTTCTCTCTATGTGGGATTTTGCTTTTTTTTTGATTTATAATGGTCTTGTACAACATTTAATGGGACTGATGTTCACATGGCTTAATAAAAGGCTGTTTGAAAGACTATAAAGTTAATTTGTTGAAAGGCAATTAGCACTACTATTAATTTTTGCCATGCTTACTGTCACCAGTTTTAATGCCACAAATTCAATTTACAACGAACTGAACAACATTGTCAGACATTAGTATTAATTCGTCTGGTCTTCTCTCCCACAATAAATCATACTCTACGGCCTTGAACACTGAGAGACTGAGCAAGAGAACAAAGATTATTTAAAATATATATCTATATGTCCTTGATCTTATTCAGCTCATTTACTTTGGCAACACCTGCCAATTTCCAGGCCTGAAAGGTGAAGTCTACATAAACAGAGAATGAATGCAGTGGGTACCACAGTAGTATAGGCATGCAACTCCAACTCGGGGCTCAGAGCATAACTGGAAGTGTTGTTCTCTTAATGCAGATATTCCCTATTGACCTTCCAGAGGACATCTAAGCATTCCTATTATTTTGTGGAAGTTTATCCCAGTGGAATCCCAGTTATACATCAGCTGAAACTTTTATACTAGTTGTTATTGTGTATTGGTGATAATTTAACAGTAAGACACCCTGTAGCACTCCATAGGTTACTTGTCTGCCAAGTCTGACTTACATGACTTTTTTATTCTTTCATAGTATCCAAAAACTAAAAGGAAAAGGCTGTTTTACAATTTTCTGAATTGGCCAAGGAAAGAATTAATATACCTTTCAGGAATACATCTGGTTTACTACAGGAATTGATTTATTTCTAGAGTAAAAAAAATGCCTTAATTTTACAGGCTTGAAATGAGACACAGGGAGCCTAATACCCAGATCCACAGAAATATCTAGATGCTTAACTGCTGTCATAGAATCATGGCCATTTGTTAAGTACAATGTATTAGCAGCATAAATACTGCATAAGTAAAAAGGGTTTAAACTCTCGCTAGGGGAGTCACAACAACAATTGAAACATGTGAATAGGCAGCAGTCTAATGTGCATTGAAAAAACATCACCTGATGCTCAGAACATGAAATCCCACATAGGCATCTCCAGCACTTCTCTGTCATAAATCACAGAAAGAACTGTGTGCATATTCTCTACATCAGGAACAACAGAGGAGTCTGCAAATGTTGTACGATTGCAGTTAGACAATCTCTGAGCAAGTGTTTTAAATATTCCAGTGCTTTAATTAGGCTCCAACGCTTACAACAATTTTCTGCTAGACTTAAGGAATGCCTCAAAATCACACAGGAAGGCATTTAAACTGTGAACCACCTCACCACTACTTTAGTATGGAAAAAAAGATACATAAGAGAACAGTGTTCTGGAAATTGGTTGTCTCCAATACTGCATCTGGTGGTAGTGCTTTCTCATTAATGCAAAAACTACATAGAAAGAAGCAACAAAGTGAGAGATGGTGATTATGAAAACTTTAGTAGTGATCTTTAATATGCTCTTCCCCAGTGCATTTCTGATTTCTATAATTTTCTCTCACATGATCTGGTTGCCATGACTGAAAGAACCATCTCCCTTCCTGCTTCTGACATCTGGAGTTACATTCCTCTATTTTCCTACCTCGATAGCACTTCATCCATTTTCTGAATTTCTATAATAAAGTCTTTTCTCCATTGCATTCCCTGCTCCACCTGCTTCTCTTTTTTTCTATCCATTTTATTTCATTCAGTACCTGCATAGAAACCACTAGCTGCAAAATATTATTAAGAGCATAAATAAAGCACGAGTTTTTTCAAGTTTTTGCTTGTTTCTATAAGAATGCATACAAAGGTGCTTTTATACATTCAACTGTATTTGAAAGCACATGCTGACAAATCAACAACAAATCTAAAAAAAAAAGGCATTGGGAGATTTCTTTATTCATATCAGAACTCTTACACATATGTTTCTCCCATTAAGAAATATGCATATAAGTATCCACATGTACATATGAACATTTAAAAATCAATGCCATGACAATTAACTTGTATTCTTTAGCTTGCTCAATATACATATCACTAAAGCATATGTTGAACACAGATGTCACAGATGTTTAAAACAGAAATGAAAAGAATCCTGGAACTTATGAGAAAAAAATAATGTCTTGACTAAAAATATACAGCAAATACATGTTCATATGATTAACTGTCAAAAAGCAAGTTGGTATAACTGAGTGTAGAAATTTTTATTTAGGTACAATTTCAGTGTTGCCTAAGTCCAAGTATATTTCTTAGAACCTGGAAAATACTGTCTGAAAATTATTATCTTTCTTTGAAGCTAGTGTGCTATACAGTTGAAATGAGAGAAGAATGTTTTTGAGGGGATGTATGTTTAAAACCTGTTTTATCAATATATCTCAATATGTACTTAAACCTAAATATGTTGCTTTGTTTACTTCAGTGGTACATGAAACTTCTTAGTGCTGGGTTGCATAGCTATGCAAGCATTCATAAGACTGGGTTATCTTTTTAGAGAAAATCAAAACAATACTTTCTTTTTATGTTCTAAAATCATAAGGAGGGGAAATGAAAGTAGAAGAAGAGAACTAATGGGTATTGAGCTGTATGGAAACACAAGACTTTAGATGTAGATACTCAAAAAAATGTCAAGAGTCAGTGACAAGTATACATTAAAGATAAGAGGATATATTTCAGGGCACATAAGAATACAACAGAAAATTTGGGAGGCCAAAATAGCTCATTTTCCTAGGGTAATGGCTGGCCCGAGACATTGCCAGTTTTCATAAATGCCAAAAAAAATGGATACCAGATACTGTACAACAGCTTATTTTATGTGCTGTCAGCCATGCTTCTTTCCAGTTGGGTGCTTGACAACTGAATGTCCTAGTAGTAGACCCACTGAGTTGCTGACATGTAAGAAATAACTTCCCTTTTAGCAAGAGAAGTCATTTTTGTCCACGAAAGCAGCTTGAAGAACACTCATCTTTAACAAGACCATGTCCTGAAATTTTACATGCAGTGTCAAGTAATTCTGCCTAGTCTGTGCATCTTATGACTCAAGATGAAAATCTCAGAAGCAAAGGAGATTGGCGATAGTTGTGCAAAAAAAAAATATTGGTATTGTTTTAGTTATGCAAATATTATTTGTATTCTAATTGTAACAGAATTGCTCATTCTGAGCTATCACTTGTGATATCTCTCTTCTCTGTGTACACAGCAAAGTTGCAGCCCTAATTTTACTTAGCATTTCTGTTATGGGCATATCCCACAGAGCAAACATTATGCAGGGTATTCACTCTTCTTCAAACACTGAAGATAGGCAAACTAAAGCACTCGAGTTTTTACTGAGTTTATCTTCAGGTCATATTCAGTCATTTACAGCTATCATTATTATTTTTTAACTTTGAGTGTACACCTGATGTAAGTATATTTTGAAGAGATGGATTAGCCAACACAGTATAATATAAGACCTTGTTGTCTCTCTGGTTTTAATGACTCAAGTTCCAGTTGCCTCCTGTAGTGAGGAGCAGTTCTGATAATAGGACATGGAAACACTTTTATTACAATGCTGGAGAAAGTCCTGATTTATATACTATTGAATTGTGCATGAATATAGATAATTAGATCATATTTAGATGATATTTATATTAGATCATTTTAAAATTATAAATGTCAATATATTCCAGCCATCAATAAAGAACTACCAAAATTATTTCTTGCCTATACAAAAAAAATGAAGTATAATAATTGTGGAAACTACACAGTAGAGACTGTGTGCAAAACACACTAACTTCAGTATCAAAATATAAAATTAAAAGGTGTTATTGTAAATGAAAAATCAGTAAGTTTCCCTCATGCAGCTTTACATAATGCTTTCAGCTATTCTGCATATGTGCAGTGGTTCTACTGTTCAAGAGCAATCCAGAACAGGCAAAGGCAACTCCCAAGATTAAAACTCAGTTTGTGACCAAATTTAGTTTGTCTAACTTTGGATCTCTGGATGTTTTGAATGGTGATTTTCTACAATCATTTGAACCAAGCTAAGACTTAAAAGTAATCCCTGAAAAACTGGGGAAAGTTCCAAATAATCTTGTTCTTTCCTGGCTGGTTTGTTTGGTTGATATTTTGGGGGGTTAATTTTTTCATCAACAAAAACCCCAATCACCCAACAGTATATTTAAATAATATATTCCATCTTTTATAGAGTTAGGGAATACACCTCATGAGCTAAAGACCTGGAATCCTAGGTCTTGCTCCTAGACAGTCCCTGTGCTCAAGTGTTTACCATTAACATGAAAAACAAGCAACGACAATATGGGCAGGCAACAGAGTTCAAAGATGAGCCAAGGCTGATCAGCCTTATCAGCAGATCTTTCAGTTTATCTATAGCATAGCAGCTATCATATTTTTGGACACAACCCAGAGGAGACTTCTAGTGCTATCATACTGAGACATGGCTTTGGGACTGTCGTTTTATGTCAACTAGCACATTTGCTATTCAAAGTAAGCCATGGTCAGGAAGTATAAGCCTGTCAGAAAGTGACAAAATACCAGCTTCTCACAGACAATTTATACAGGCAGTGTTTACCTGTGAAGCTGAGAGAGAGCAGATCTTTTCAAACTGAAAAGGCCAACAGAAAGTTGTAAATTAAAAGGTCATTCCTGGTGGGACACAAGGATTGAGAGAAGGTCAGCCACCCCTAATTAAAATTTCTTGCTACCTCCAAATTATTTGGGATTTATGTGCTTCAACCAAATACAAAGAGCTTGTTTTGACTTTGTGGAGGGAAAAAAAATGGTATGAAATATATCTGTGAGGATGGTATGAATGTGAACTGCTACATTAGCTTGGATAAAAATGCATTAGGCATGAACCTAGACATAGATGCAGGCATAAAAACTGAGACTGGAGGGAAATGCCATTCTAACTTGTAATAGTTTGGAACATTTCTCTAGTGTTTCTGAGGTTTTCTTCTTTCTCTGAATATCTGGGCCCAGCTACTGTTGGAGGTAAGACATTGGTTTATACAGCCTTGTTTCAACATAGTTTATACTGAAATGTGACAAATCAACAGATAGTCTTGAAAATCCCCATCAGTTTGCACAAGATAAGGCTCCAGACTTGCACTAATATATGGTCAGTGTCACTCTATGAAAGTCAATGGACCATATTTTTTCTCTTCATTACACTAGTACAGCTCCATTAACTATAGAAATCATTAATCATACAGCAACACTGAACTTGGTGATGTTGTGCAGGATATAAATTAGACAAGAATTTGGCCTCCTGGCTATTTTCTTCCCTGATTTGTTGCTGGCAGGAAATCCCTTGTTTTATTTTGCCTCAAAGTTTTAGTCAAGTATGTTGATATTAATTGTATCAAACAAAAAAAGATATATTCTGATATACAACTACGAGCATGAAGAAAAATGAACATATAAATAAATATTTAGAAGCTTGGCCATAAGTGACAGATTGATCATTTGTTACACTTTGTACCTCTTCCACCCTTTTTCTCTCCCCTCTATCAGTTTCTCATCTGAAAAATGGAAAAAAATAAGGCAACTTCCCTTATTAAGAAGAATTAAACATAAATAATATTAATTTTAAAACATTTCAAAGCCTCTACTCTGCTCTCATGAGACCCCACCTGGAATACTGCATGCAGTTCTGGTGTCCTAAACTTAAGAAGGACATGGAAATGTTGGAGCAAATCTAGAGGAGGCCACAAAGTTGATAAGAGGACTGGAGTACCTCCCCTATAAAGACAAACTGAGGAAGTTGGGGCTGTTCAGCCTGGAGATGAGAAGACTGTGTGGAGACCTCATAGCAATTTTTCAATATCCGAAGGGCTTACAAGGGAGCTGAAGAGGCACTCTTTGTTAGGAACTGCAATGATAGGACGAGGGATAATGGATTCTAATGGAAAGAGGGAAAGTTTAGGTTAGATATTAGAAAAAAGTTTTTTACTGTAAGCATGGTGAGACACTGGAACATGTTGCCCAGGACGTGGTGGCTGACCCGATCCTGGCAGTGTTCAAGACCAGGCTGGATGAGCCTTGAGCAACCTGATCTAGCGAGAAGGTGTCCCTGCCCATGGCAGGTGGTTGGACTAGATGGTCTGTAAAGTCCATTCCAACCCTTAAATTCTATGATTCTATGATTCTCTGATGTAGGTGCAAGTTGTATCTTCTTTCCAACTAAATGTGGTTTTGGAGTTGTTTTTTGTTTGGATGTTTTTGCTCCCGCCTCTGCAAGGGTTTCGACAGAGTCTGGCCCTGGTATCTCAGTTCTGCTCCACCCTCCATTTAGTTCCCCTTAGATGTGTGGGAGGTCAGGTAGGCTGACCCTGTTCCATCCAGGCAGTAGCAGATGTATTTTCCCCTATAATTTCCCTGCCATTCCCAGTCATCTTCCCACAGTGCTGATGTAATTTAAAGATACTTAAAAATAGTAAGAAGGTGCAACCTTATGATGCTCTCAGTGATTATGTAGAAGGACAGAAACACAGGCTCTTGGAAGCTACTTGGTACCTGCTTATATCAATTACACCAATGAATTGATGTAGAGGTGCATTAGCTACTGTGTATTGCTGAAGCACTAGTAATTATTCAAGCAGATTTACGGAGGTTTAAGGACAGTGTAATAATAGCATCTGTATATTTTATATGCAGCCATTGTTACACCTCATTAAGTGGACTGGTAATGATCCATTGCTATTTAATTAATATGCAATGAGTGTGATATTAAATCTAACATGTAAATTAAAACCCAATTTGAGTCACTTAATTTTAAAGTGTGATGGAAAACTTCTTTGGGCCTGGACGGCCTGTGTCTGTTTCTTTTATTTGGCTGCCTTCTGCAGCTCAAAAGATGTTGGACAAATTCTAGAAAGACAAAGGGAGAAAGTTTTTATGACCAGAAATTTCAGCACAGGAAATTAAAAACAGCCACATGCTGTTTAAGCATGGAATTAAGCAATGGGCAGAAATTTGGCCAAAGTCCAAACATCATATTTCAGTGTTCACACTCATGAGTCAAGATCATCTCTAATTCAGAAAGCACTAGTAAGACAAATATAAGATCAATTGTGACAGAACTTTGAAAATGAAATATCCAAATGGATGTGCCCTCGTCATTATCTTCTTTTTTCCAAGGTAAATCAGAATTTGAGACAAAAATATTTGAACTGTTCAGTACTAAACATTGAATTTACTATTCATTCCAGGTGGGTAGAGGTGATATTCCACATGGATAGAGATGACATTGAAGGATGAAGTCTCCAGGTAATCAAAAGGTACTTCAGGGCATTGGGGGATTTAAGGGAGTAGGTGCACAGATTGTATTCTCCTCAAGGGATAATAGTGAATACTTCTATGAGCTCATCCATAAAAATT
Organism: Acanthisitta chloris; assembly: GCF_000695815.1. Lineage (NCBI taxonomy): Eukaryota > Metazoa > Chordata > Aves > Passeriformes > Acanthisittidae > Acanthisitta > Acanthisitta chloris. The sequence goes on from NW_008676444.1 coordinate 170,321, forward strand.
TTCATTTCAGTCCCAGTTTCTACAATAGGCAACCAGTTGACCCTCTTGGTTTTGAATGAATGATTAATTCTCCTCCTTCTGTCCTTAAGCATAAAGAAATATTTACTTTCCCAGGAGGGAAAAAAAAAAGTGCATTACTTCTACTCTCTTTCTCCATGCAGAACTTCTTTCCTATCCCTTATCCTTCCTCTCTGTCTCTTCACCGAGATCTCCCAATACTCATGTCAGCTACCAATAAAGTATTTTGCAGTTCACAAAACAAAATCACAATTGTCTCTTGACTTTCATCTTGAGCTAAAAAGGAAAATGGAAAAATATAGTGCAGCAGAGCCAGAACAAGTGATTGAGATGCAGCTTGCAAAGTTGATGACTGATCATTTTTCAGAATGCAAATGAATTATTTAAATAGAAGTGTCTAATTGTTTCATTGCCCTTCACTACCAGCGGTCATTAACTGCCTCTCAGAGTTAGTGCAAAGTGGCCGAATCAAACTAAGAGCATTTTTATTATATTTAACACTCACCTTGCTAGAACCCTCTGTTCTTCGCTTTTACAAAAATCACCCAGAGTTTTAGTGTGTGGTGGTTACTAGGGTTTTTTTCTTCCTCCCTGGAACTTTCAACTCAGGGTTTCAAAACATTGGTACTGCCTACTATGTAAGCTATCCGCAAAAACATACAGACATTTTCCTATGTTTGAACTCGCCGTTGTCCTTAAATTAGAATTATTTTGCATTCTAAAAAGATAAGGGTTACTTACAGACTTGAAATATCTGAAATTAAGAAAAGCTTTGCAGAAGGCTATCCTAGTAAATCCAAGTTTAGTCTCTTTTATATATGGACTAAATGCAATTTTGAGGGCAGTGAGCAGGCCTAGTAATATTTTACTTTTTTTTTTTTAGTGTATTAGTTGTTTCCAAGACCTTGGGCCATAGAAGTAGCTCACATGTTTATGTAATTGAGAAAAAATAACAAAAGGTGAGCCACCTACTCTTACAGGACAAAGAAATGTATGCAAGGTCTCATTTCAGGACATACATTTTCCATTAAAGCAATTTCAAGGCACTTAGGAAAGTACAGTTCCATAAATTAATAGAAACACACTAACAAAGAACTGTAAAAATTAAAATAGTATCCTGAGCCATATGGGGAAATTAAAGGTTATAAATCTAGACAAAGTATGAAACATAATAGTGATTTCCAAAGATAGTTATATATGGAATGAGACATATGTTTTGATTGATGATATAGCCACAAAGTGAATGTTGCATATCTGTTTCTGTCTATTTGCAATAGTTTGGAAGAATACCATGTACAAGAAATAGATGTCTGAGCAGTATTTATTTTGCTAATGCAATATATACACACTTATAACCAGTCTTTGTCCTGCCTCTCAAAGAGATTATAAAACAGGGTTCATAATTTTTTCATGCTAACACATGTAATAAAACATTTAATTGCTAAACATTACATTCCAAAGTATTTGTTCAGACTATCGCATATGGAATTGTATATCTTAACTGAAGTTTAGAGATACTGATGGCCATTTTAGACATGCAAGTCAATTTACTCAGATGAGCTTCCATATTTTGTGTGTGCAGTTCAAGTATCAATGAAAAATATATTTACTTTAAAGCTGAGATGCCATCAATCTGAATAGAAAAGGGCCCACAAGGATCATCAAGTCCAACTCCTGACCTTGCACAGGACAAGCCCAAATATAACACCATGTGCCTGAGAGTCTTGTCCACACACTTCTGGAACTCTAGGAGGCTTGGTGCTTCGAACACTTCCCTGGGGAGGCTGTTCCAGTGGCTGACCACATTCTGAATGAAGAACCTTTTCCTAATATTCAACCTAAACCTCCCCTGATGCAGCTTCATGCTGTTCCCTCAGGTCCTGTCCCTGGTTGCCAGAGAGAAGAGTTCAGTACCTGCCCCTCCACCTTCATGAGGAAGTTGTAGAAGGTCTGTCATACTGATGCCTTGTGACAGCGTGGGATTAATTGCTCCTCTCTGGGCACTTGTATCTTCATCTGTAAAAGGTAGGGATTACTTTCATGTTTGAAAGTTAATTTAAAAGCTATGGATGAGAAGCTGTGTAGAAGTTCAATAAGAATAAAAAATAGCCTTCAGAATTTCCACTGACTTAGGTTTTTACTTAATCTAGAGAATGATAATATATACATAGAAGATATATAAGGACAGTATATTTACATTCTGCTTGTGCCAAGTCAATAGTAAAATAATGAACACAATATCAAAGTTGCATTATTTAGAGAACTCTCCTATTAGATGATCTGGTAAAGAACAGCCAGTTCTGGATATAAGTGGAGGAATTTTTTACTGAAATATTTGCCTCCTTAGGGTTTTATACAGATTCACTTAAAGTGTTCAGTGTAACTGAAAATCACTGTTACTGCTGTAGAAAAATAGGATATCATGGTCCATAGAAATGATTCAAAACCATCATACCATCAATTTCATAAGTATAATGGAACATGACTTGTCCTCTCGCTTTTACTAGATGATTGCCTCTGTTCCCAGTCTACCTGCTCACTGGAATAAAGGTTCCATTTTCTGAATTGTGGAGCAATAGAGAAGAACTTCACTGGGACTGTTATAAATTCACCCATTCTTAGGAAAAGCAGTATTTTATTTAAATTTTTCTAAACACGACTTTTGCAAACAACTGTGTAAACAAATTATTTGTTTTCGTTTGCTTGCATTTTTGTTAAATTATGTGTTTATAAACTTCTGAATTTTTAAGGCCAGCAATATAGTGACATAAGAAATAAAAGAACATCAAGGGATGTTCTAAAATTTTACTTATTCCTGTGATCCCATTTTGTTTACCCAAAGGTAAATGACCATTGTTTAAAAATGGAGTTTTCAATCAATGTTCATTAGTTAATGGGGAGAAATCTCTTTTCTTTTCTCTCTCTCTCCTTTTTTCTTTAATCCTGTATTAATGAACACATACTCCTGGAAAACACTGAGCTTAAAACACTAGTCAGGAGTGTTTGAATTTGTAACTTTCACATTGTTCTGGATGGTTTCTCATGGACATTATAAGGTTTTGTAGAACATACAGACTAATTATACCCCAGTAATTCCAGGTTTAATGTAGCTTCAATGATGAAAAATTATTCTGGTACATGTTTTCTCTTATGTGCAGGAGCTGGGCTGTCTTCTCATCACTTCATGAAGTGCAACAAAAAAATTAAGAGCTTTATGAAGTGGAGAAGAGCAAGATAAAAAACTTTCAGGTGAAAGCAGAAAGAGGTAAATTGCCCATACAAAAAAAAGTGACACGAAAGTGTCACAAATAATAATTTTTAAATGAATAGATTAATTTTGGGCTATTTCTCATTTAAAAAAAAAAAAGCAAAACAAAAACCAAAAAACTCAACCTAAAAAACAAACCAAAACTGTTAAAAATAATAATGCAGTAACAAACCTGTTATATGGTAACAGACATGAAAAATGTCTCACTGTGAAACTTGGATTCAGAGATCAGCCCCACAGCAGCAACTTGAAACATCTTTCCTATCACCACAGGGAAAATGTGAATCTACTCATGAGTATTTGTGGCATTGTGAACTGCCACAAGAGAAATAGGATAACTTGAAACTGAATCCTGGCAAGAAAATACCAGAAGAAATAAAACCTCTTACTGGAGTGCTGGGAGCTACAGTAAAGACTGCAAGAAAGAGTTTCTTTACTACAGTAGCAGCTATAGGCCCCTACTGAACTAAGCTCTACAGCATTGCACAGATAAAGTCACACATCATCCCCTTCCAGTCTTTGCAATTAAGACAGACAAAAACTGAGTATTATTATTTTCTTTATTATATAGCTGGGAGCTGAAACATAGAGGGAACATGATCTGCCCAGTGAAATCTGAGGTTCAAGCAAGAGCTGAACTGGCATTTCTAGAGCCTCAAGCAAGTGTCTAAAAGCGGGTCACATTTATCAGTATATGTCATACTCTCACATGTAGCCAGTAAGAACTTTACTGCTATGGAGAAACATACAGTTCTTCAACCATGGAATCACTGAATCACAGAATCATAGAATGCCTCAAGTCGGAAGCGACCCTAAAGGTCATCTAGTTGCAACCCCTCTGCCATGGGCAGGGACAGCTTTCACTAGACCTGGTCACTCAAAGCCCTTTCAAACCTGGCCCTGAGCACTTTCAAGGATGGATCATCCACAACATGTCTGGGCAACACATACCAATGTCTCACCATCCTCACAGTCAAGAATTTTTTCCTAATATCCAACCTAAATATACCCTACTTCCATTTGAAGCCATTCCCCCTTGTCCTACCAGTGCATGCCATTGTCAAACGTCCCTCTCCAGGTTTCTTGTAGGCTACCTTCATGTACTGGAAGGCTGCTATAAATTATCCCTGGAGTCTTCAGGCTGAACAGCCCCAGCTCTCTCAGTATATCCTTACAGGACTGGTGTTCCAGACACGTGATCAATTTAGTGGCTCTTCTCTGGACTCGTTCCAACAGGTCAATGACTTTCTTATGTTGAGGACCCCAGAGCTGGACACAATACTCCAGGTGGTATCCGACAAGAACAGAAGGGGAGAATCACCTTCCTTGACCATTATCCCTGTTCAGGCTGAACAGCCCCAGCTCTCTCAGTATATCCTTACAGGACTGGTGTTCCAGACACGTGATCAATTTAGTGGCTCTTCTCTGGACTCGTTCCAACAGGTCAATGACTTTCTTACGTTGAGGACCCCAGAGCTGGACACAATACTCCAGGTGGTATCCGACAAGAACAGAAGGGGAGAATCACCTTCCTTGACCTTCTGGCCACATTGCTTTTTATGCAGCCCAGGATATGGTTGGATTTCTGGGCTGCAAGTGTCCATTGCCAGGTCACAATGAGCTTCTCAGCAATCACCCTCCAAAGCCTTTCTTCCCAGGGCTTCTGCCAAGCTATTCTCAGCCCAGCCTGTACTTGTGCTTGTGCTTGCCCAGATCCAGGTTCAGGACCTTCCACTTGACCTTGTTGAACTTGAATCAGCACCTTTCACTAGAGGTAGCACAGAGATTATCTCAGTAATAAACCAGACTTTCTGAATTCCTGAACAATTTGGAGTGTTTAGCTTTCTTCTTAATGAAACTGTGATGTCATCAGGACGCTACTTTGAGCACTGCCTCAAGACCAATAGCTGTGGGTTTAACATCTATGAGTCAGTGAACAGTTTTCAGCCTCAATGACTTGAAACATCATAAAAAGGGATGTTCAGTGAGTTAGATCTCCTCAACCTAACCTAATGCTAGAAGAATCTGGAATTCTTAACAGAGAAATTGGGAGGATGGAAGTGCTGTGGCTTCAGTGTGGAGCTGAAGGATGAATCCCAGCTTCAAAAGACAGCATAAATACTGTATTAATCAGCTGAGCACTCTTGTTCCCTTTGATAATGTAGATCAGCAAGCTGCAGCTGGCAATCTTGGGATAGAACCAGTTTACAGAAGACCACAACCAAGCTCAAATTGGACAATAATACTTCAGGCAACATGCAATAACAGTTGACTCCCTCCTTCTGTGCCTCTTCATGTCACAGCCTGGCTTATTACAGAGTGAATTGCCACTAAATTTTTAAGATGAGAAGTTGAAACAGAATAATTCAGCTTGCTTCTTTACCTACAAACATCCCTCTGCTTTTGGCTGCTGCTGCTACTGCTACACCAACAATGCCCAAGAGAGAGGGTGAAAGTTCCCAAACTGTGATTTAATCCCTTTAGTTTCTTAGAACTAATGTTCTTTCATTTTTTTCTTTTCCTTTCCTTTCAGCCTACAGACAACAGTGGCTTATAAGGAAATAGCACCTGACTATGTATAAACATGTAAACACTCTTCCATACTAAGAAGAGAGCTGAATAAATCCCTTTAAAATAATAAATATTTCCAATAAATGTAACTAATGCAACCTGGAAAGCTGAAAGAGAAGGCAGGTCACTTTACAGATCCCTATTGTTTAATAAGATGTGCAACCTGATTTTGTGATAGTGTCCTGGTGGAAGAGAAAGTATCTCAGGAATCTATGAGTTGATGAATTGGTATGTGGGGCAGGTCTCACATACTTGACCAAAGCATTCCAGTTCTGTTAAAATACATTTAAATTTGAATGCTGGAGCAGGTGTTTGACTATGTGAATTGTGAATGCCCTGTGAAGACATGGTCCCAAATTACTGTGACATAAGGATTGCCAGAATCTCTACAGACAGTTCACACTCTGGCCATCAGCTTAACCATGATGAGACAGGTCAACGGGGTCAACAAAAATGTCTCTTCACAGAGTGAAGAAGCTGCTAAATCTGTTGCTTCTCAGAACACAGGAGTTCAGTGATCTGAGGAACACCGTTTTTCAGGTCTGAGGTAGATATGGTGAGAGACCAGCATCTGGTATGGTTTGTACTACACCCTAGGTAATGTTTGGTGGAGTTAAGAAGCCCTATGGACTTTAGTGTTAGTTAGGGCATTGTAGAAAAGGACCATGGCCATATTCAATAGAGCTCTTTAAGGTAGGAAAAATTGATTTGTGAATGGTACCAGTTTCTTTCTGTGGAAAAGGCTTCCTCGAGGCAATCAGCATAACTTGGTAGCAACTGTAAAGTGAGGCATGTGTGAGATTGAGTCTGGGGACTGATTCTTAGAGCAAAGACACCAAAACCTGAAGCCTATATGTCAGATTACTGTATGGCCCTCCCTCTGGCAAGAGACGACTTCTAACTGATACAACTGTTATAACTATATAACTAGTTAACACAGTAGAACAGTTCCTCCCCAAATACACCCATATGTTGCTCATAAACTTGACAGCACAGCAAATATGGAGTAAAAAACCCAAATCAGTAGAGAAAGGCAGGACCTAGCACCCCATCAGCTGCATAGGTAGATCACTGAAACAATTCGGTTTGGGAATTTTGGCAAAATACACTGGCTGCAGTAATCACACCTCTTGCTGTTATTTTATTCAGTTTTCCCAGGATGGTGTTTTATTGTATTTCCTCAATAACATTCTGTTTATTTTTAAAACTTTTAACTCATGAGTGCAGAGACATTGCTCACTAAGAACATTTGCAATAAATAATATGGCTGATCAAGGTTCTGCAAGAACTTGAGCCAATACAAATTTTCCATTATATACTCTTAGAAATTAAAAACTCTTCTTTTTACAGTCATATGATGCCTTGGAGAAATTTTACATAGGTAAAATAGTATCAAAAGTGCAGAAAACAGAATGCTTGAATGCATAAAAGTGAGAGCTGATGATAGATGGTCACACTTGGTTAGCAGAAGTTTTTCCGCTGCAATTATATTTCACATTTTTCTTTCATCAGTGACCTTTCTTCAAGCTTCCCAGTCCTTTCAAGGTGTCATTAATAAAAGCAGAAGTCATCCAAGTTAGGTCTTTTTGATGCTGTTTCTGGAAAGTGGCCTAAGGAGAAAGTTAACATTTTCCTACAGCAAGGACTTGACAACAGAGCTCCCATTGCAGGAGAATGAAGTGGCCCAGCCCTAACAAACAAGTAGTACATTTCAGCAGCAAACTGTACTGTCAATCTCTAACATGCAGAGCAAAAGAAGAGATATTTTAATTTTATGCACAACTCCAATGTGTATGCTCAACTGCTTAATGTCTATGTGAGTTTCTAAGCCCTGTGCAGAGTTCACCTTACCTGAGTGGGATAGTTGCATGACTCTAAATTGAGAAAGGCTAATCAGAGGGACAAATGTGGGAATTCATTTGGGAAAGGGATGCAAAGGAACATACCTTGGAAAACAGTGATATAGTAACAGAGGCACATTTGAGTAACTACAGACTATGGAAGGTTCTGCTATTGAATCCATTCAGTTTCTCACTGATTAAGCCTCCTTTAATTATATTCTGTATTTTCCAGTTCATTGCCACCTTACACAACTCATTTCCAGTGGAGAAAATGTGGACATTTTCCAGTAGATAACAACAGGCTTTCTGTGTAAGTCATCCATTACTTATAATAGTCTCTGGTAATTTAGATCCAACATATACAAACACTATGAAATAATGCCTAGATATTATCTGGTCTGTAACAAATACAAATACCTTTGCCACTGTGTTAATATTGGAATTTATTTCCCCAGGAGAGAGTGCTGATCCATAGAAGGAATTAACATCTATCCTTTATAAAATGTTTGACTAGATTTTTTTGTTTTCCATTTAAGCAATTCTCCAGAGATATACTTTACTTTTCAATGACTTGAAATGCATCAAAATGAAGATGATTGGAAAATGTTTGATGGAGCAACCTTTTTTCTCCATAGGAAAATGCTGATTCCTTGAAACTGAAATATTTTACAAGCAGAAAACTGGTTTAAAAATAATCAGAAAGGGACTTCAGATATGATGTGGTTGACTGAAAGAACAGCCTACCTGGGGTCATCTCTGTCATATGACTACATGTTTAAGCATCTCTATAATCTGATATTTACTAGAGACTAATAATTGGCAACCTGACATCTGAGATGACAGTCTTTAGCTCTTTAGACAATATGGCCTGGTGTATGTTTAATCTCTTCAAGAATTAAAGCTATTTCCAAGGCATACCTTTCTTCAGTCAACCTTAAGGATACTACTAGAGAAAATGCAGACTAAATCCCTTCCTTGGAGCTTGTAGAATAGGAGTTTGAATTTCAATCTTACTCTAGAATATTGTGGGTAATGTTGTACTCATTAATCTCGGTCTTTTATTTCTTTCTGGACTCCTAATTTTGTTTTGTTTCGTTTTGCACTCTGTGGTTTCAGAACATATATGTATGTATGTATGTATTTATTTATTTATTTATTTATTTATTTATTTATTTATTTAAGATTTGACTAGAAAAAATCCATCACTCTTGTTCTGAGTGGAATTAAAAAAAACACTTCCTTTATGTAAAAAGAATGTTTTTATAGTAATTATGCTTGATTCTGCATCTGAGATCTTTCTACCTGTTTTGCACTTTTGATGCCTTCAACATCTTTTTAGGTGTCTTATTTTTTTAACAGGAAATGTGAGCAAAAATTATACCCTTCATTAACATTAGTGATAGCTACCAAGATGAAACTTCCCT